>NW_006797481.1:4846399-4857222 GCF_000442215.2 Lipotes vexillifer | reverse complement strand
GGCTCAGGCAGTCCTCGGAAGAGCCTGAGGAAAGAGGTGTGGTGTAATCCCCACTTTGTGGAGGAGGAGACTGAGGCTCAGAGAGGTCAGTGACTAGTTCGTGGTCACACAGCTGCCAAAAAATGGAGACCCCCCTCCATGGCTCTTACATGGTTATCAAGGGGCCTATGTGGGCCCCTGTGAACCCTCCTGGGGAAGTTCAAAGCACATCCTCAGATGAAAGGCTTCCTGCAGAACTGTCAACACAGGCAGCAGGTGCAGACAGGGGAGGTCCTGTCCAGAGGCCACCCTGTGTGCCCCTGTGGACAGCACCTGGATGAACCAATCACAGGCCCTCCTGGGGTTTGTGAATTGGTGAAGGAGGCAGAATGGCTCAAAGTGAGGGCGGAAGCTCAAAGCCATGAGGCACACGGGTGGGGGAGTGAGGTGATACCAGGCAAGGGGAAGGAGGTGAGCCGGTGACTGGGGCCAGGTGGGAGGGGGCAGGTGGCAGAGGGAGACGCTGAGACCCCACGTGGCCCACCCCAGAGCCACGGCGGGAATGTCGGGGGGTCCCATCTTCCTCGAGGCCCCCCTGGCTGGCTGGGTGTCACCAGGTTTCTCCCCCTTCCCCTCCCTCGGCATCCCCACCCCCCAGCAGCCCTCTGGTTTGGAGATCGAGGAGCATTTCTCCGGGAAGCTGCCCCTCCCACCAACCTTCTTTGAATTTTCTTAAAACATAAATGTGCCAGCGGCCTGAAAGCATTTTCTAAGGACGTGCAGGAATCTCTCTGGGTGAGGTTTTTATTTTTAAAGGGAAGAACTCCCTCTCTTTGCACGGGCTCTGTGTGGGCTGGGAGAGGGGACAGTGGAAAGCAGGCTGGAGCCTTCTCAAACAGGTCAAGGGGCCTGTTTGCCGACCCCGGGGCTCCTGGAAAGGGGGGTGCAAGGGAGAGTGGCAGAAGGACACAGAGGCGGTCCAGGCTCAGGACAGCCCAGAGATGTCTGTTCTTACAGGTCAAAGGCCACGGATTTTGTCACCACAGAGGACCTGGCTGGGCTGCCCCACTGACATACTCTCAGCAGGGGCGCATTCATGGAGTAAATAAGACTAGAAGCTCATTTGAGGGCCTGCGCGGCCAAGCAGGGGAGGTAGGGTGGACAGGAGCCCTGATGGCCATTCGGGACAGAGGCCAAGACCAGAAACCTGGGGGTAAGCCCTGCAGTGAGGTCAGTGCCAGGCCTGGCGGGGTCCAACATCCTCTGGGAGCTAAAACGAGAACTGATGGGATTTTAAGCTGTGCAAGAACCCAGGGCAGAGTGTGGTCTGAATCATTTCCAGGGCCTGGACACAGGGGCCACAGAGGGTATTTCCAGGAGGAGTGAATCCAAAGGGATGGGATTGCAACTGTGAAATCCCATCCCGGGGAAGCCCAGCCTGCCCGCGAGTTTGACAGGGGCTCTGGGAAGGGAGGAGGGGAAGCAGGCCTGCAGTTTCTCTCTGCGGTGGATGAGGGCCTCCCCCAGTCACGGGAGCTTGTCTCAGGTTCCGGGCCCCAGGTCGGGAGGGTGATGATGGTGAAGGGATGCTGCCCCTGAGATCCTGGGGACCAGAAACACAGAGCTGGCAGGCCCATAAGGGTGACAGGGTGGTGGTCCCCTCAGGTCCACGCTGACGCCAGCACTCGTCCAGGCAGCTGCTCCAGGGGCTGCACCCCTCACTCCCACCCTAGCCACAGCTGCACCTAACCACCCCCCACCTGCAGCTCCAGCTGCTTTCCTCTGCAGAGCCAAGTCTCAGCAAGGCAACAGCAGGCCCACCTGGGCCCGGGCATTTCCCCCACCTCCCCGCAAGGCCCAGGACAAACTTCTGGCCTGATGTGAGGCCCCGAGAAGGCACGGAGGTTCATGCAGCTGAGCAGCAGCAGTGATACAAAAGCAGGCCTCGCACACGAAGAGCGAACAGTGTTCCACTCCTCAGCTCCGGGGGGCTTCCCTGGTGGCGCAGGGTCTGCCTGCCGATGCAGGGGACGCGGGTTCGTGCCCCGGTCCGGGAAGATCCCACATGCCGCGGAGCGGCTGGGCCCGTGAGCCATGGCCGCTGAGCCTGCGCGTCTGGAGCCTGTGCTCCGCAACGGGAAAGGCCACAACAGTGAGAGGCCCGCGTACGGCTAAAACAAACAAACAAACAAACAAAAACCTGAGCTCCGGAAGGGACCACCAGGCAACGCTAGCCCAGCAGGTGGCTGAAGGGCAGGAGGCCTGGGCGCTGTGCCTTGTTCTGAGCCAGCCTAATGAGGGAGAATGGCTTTCCCTGCTCCCAATGGGTTCTAAGAAGGGAGCAGAGGGAAGCCGGCCAGGGTGCTGGGCCACCTCCCGCTGTCACCTCTAAACCTCGTCTTCACTCCCTGCCCCTGCTTATAATAAGTAAACCAAAGAACCAACTGTGACCCACCTCCCTATGCCCCCGCCAAGTCCTCAGGGGGTGCTTTCAGCCAACAGTCGCCAATTACAGCCTGAGAAAGCCGTTCTCACTGAGCAACTCCAGGAAGGAATTCAACTCCGCTAGCGATTATTAAGCTCTATCGGGGCCCAGGCCCCGGACAAGGGCAAAGCTGCAAAACAGGCCACCCTCAGGAATTCGCAATGCGAGGGATGACGGTCACTCTCACGGTGAAGGGGCAGAGGGCTGAGAGCTGGCAAATCTAACTGCACATTATGACTCTTCCGCCGTTCAGCCCAGTGACCTTGGGCAGATCACTTACTCTCTACGATTGAGTGTCATTAGCTGTGAAGTGGTGGTGAGGCAGTGGCGGCAGGTAACACTTGCCATAGAGAATGCTTTGAGCATCCCAGAAGGGATCCGAGACCACCACGGTCCGAGACCGCCGTGTCAGTGGTTCTCAAAATGTGGTCCCCGGACCAGCGGCATAAACGTTATTTGGGAACTTACTAGAAATGCAAGTTCTCTGGCCTCACTGCAGACCTACTGAACCAGAAACTCTGGGGGCGGCTCAGCCATTGGGCTCTAACAGGCTCTTGCCACAGCCTGAGATCCCCTGGGACAGGAACACCAATGGTTCCTCACTACCTTCTGGTTGGGAAGTAGGCGTTTGTGGCCCCGCTGTGACTCTTATCAGGAAATACTGGAGAACAGAAATGTTAAGAAGGAGGTCTTCTGCATGTCCTCAGCCGCTGCCACCAGAAAAACCCGGGACCACCATCTAGTAAGCTCCTTCCCCGGGGCCGGAGTCTCTCTCGCGCAGCGCTGGCCTGATTCCACAGGGCAGACCACTTGGGCCCTGAGCTCCTCCTTCCCTGGACCCCCGGCTCCTGCAGGACCCACTTCTCCTGCCTCATGGCCTCCTGCTTGGAGGCACTGCCCAAGACCCAGGTCCCGCTGCTGCCCCGTCATTCCCGCCTCCCTCTCCCAGGGGTCTCGGGTCACCCCAGCTCCTCAGCCGGCTTTCCACCACTGACCCCTCCAGGCTCCTTCCTCTTGACAGTTTCTTATCACCCACCAGCCATTCTGCCCACCCACCCTGCTTCTTTGGGGGACCCCAGCATTCCCTGCCCCCTCCTTCCCATCTTGGGCCTGAATGAGCGCTGATTCACCCTGCATTAGTGTCTCCCAGAAAGCCTGGCACGGTCCCCCCAAGGGGTTGGGCCCGAAGCCAGTAACGGCAATTGCTGCCATCAACAGTGTACTCATCATGGTCAAGAATGCGCAAGTCCTGCACATCAGTATCTCCATGACCTTCAAACCTGCAAAGGGGCCTTATGACCCTATTTCACAGATGAGTGAACTGAGGCTTAGAAGGGAAATGACGTGCTCAGGGTCACACAGGGTCACACAGCCAGCAAGAGGGAGGCCTGGGGTTTGAACTCCCGCCAGTCTAACTCTGGGAGGGAGTCTCTAAGGTTAGAACTAACCAGTATATCTTCCAGAAATGGGAAATCTAACATTGACTGTGAAGTTATTTCCTGTCTGTTCTGTATTAGTTCACTCCAGCCCAGACCTTCAAGACACGTCTGCTCCCCCAGATAGCCTCTTGACCCTGGACTCTCAGAGTGCCTGATGAGAGACGGCCTTCTCTCCCCACCGCGGGCCTCCTCAGGGATCCCCAGGCTGGGGTGAGCCCTGACTTCCCTCAGTGCTTGGGATGGAGCTGGGCCATTTCCTTTGATTGTTAGGGAAAGGCTGAGTCCAGAAGGCCTTGAGCCCAGAAGGCCAATGCCCTGAGGGACATCAGGGGATCAGAAGAGGTTTCAGTCCCTTCCCAGCCCCTCACTGAGCAAACAGCCTGGCCTTCCTGCAGCCCGGTGGCCTCTCTGTGGGTGGCCTCTTGTGGAGGGCGGAGCTGCACTGCACGGGGGCTTCTGGGTCCGTGGCTGTGCCTTTACTGTGGTCCCCGCACGGGGCCCAGAACAGATGCAGGCCTGGAACACAACCCTTGTGCGCTGACTCCGCCAAGGGCTGCACGGGGGCAGCTGAGTGCCGTAGAGGGCGTGAATGTGGCCTTAGGGTAGTGCGGGGAGGGGCTTCGGGTGCACCCGCTGTCCTTTGGGTCCTCTCTGGCCTCCAGTTAGGTGTCCCATCCCACTCGTCTCTGCCGACCTGGCCTTCGAGTGCCCCCAGCACCCACTGCTGCTAAGCTGGGGCTCTGCCACTGCTCGCAGGTCCCTGCTCACGGCCCACCATGCCCCTCCTGCCTCTGCTTGTCTGCCGTCACCCTGTCAGCACCTCTGTCCCTCAGGAGACACCCGAACTCCCGGGCCTTCTGTAGGAGACACGCTGGTCTCACTGCGCACATCTGGGGCACTACCTTGGGTTCATCTACTTAGATGTGTCTCCTCACCTCTGGGTTCTCTCGGAGCCCCTGTGTCTCGCCCCCCACCCGCCGGCCACATCCTCATTCTGCTCTTACCACCAGCCCTCTCCCGGGCAGGGCCGGATACTTCCTCCTTTCCCTTCTGTCTTCTGGGAGCTTTGCTTCCATCGTATGGTGAATTCCTTCTACTTACGGCTTATGGTAAAACTCTGTGACCAAAGCTAGAGGTACTGTCACTTCATATTTAGAGGGAAGCTTTGGAATTTAGAAAACCTTTTTATCTCTTAACAAAGCCCAGCTTTCAAGACTGTTATTGTTTTGCCAAGGAAGCAAAACAATATAAAAAGTCCAATTTGATTGTCAAAGCTGAGCGATGAATTTATTACTCCAGCAGAAACCTACCCGTTCCCGGAAGCACTTCAAAGCATTAATGCAATGGATGCCACAGAGCATCAGGATTTAAGGGCAATTAAAAATACATCCATTTTAGTTCTTAGAATTATTCTCCATATACGATGCTTAAAACTTTACAAACTGGTACAACATGGACGGTAATCTCATTAGTTAGAATTATAAACAATATTTAGGAATATATATATATAAACAGATATCTTTAAGTGCGATGCAAGTATAACAATTTAGGGATGCAATGCATCATATAAATTGCTTAATGACTGTAATAGGAACCTGGACTGGGTTCAAGAATGGGAGATATGGACAACTTGGACTAGTTTCAAGTTTGCTTCCAATGTGATTTACTCCTGAAGCAATGCAAGGGATAAACAGGACCCAAGAAAGCCTCTGAGTGGACCATCACTCCTCGCATCCCTTTGCGTTGCCATCCGACAGCCCAGTGGTGGGAGCCGCAGACCAGGCTGGAGGAACCGGGTGCGCGGACCTGCAGACAAGCTCCTTTCGCTCTGGTCATCACTACCCGGTTGTTAAAGCCCTGCTGGGCGCCACTGCGCACTCTCTGCACTTCTGAGCCTGCACTGCAGCCTTTTCCATTTATGCTGCATGAGAACTCTCTAGGGGTAGTTCCGGACAGTCCTGCTGCCCTGACAAGTGGCCAAAATAATCTGTATAATAATAAAAGGAGTAACTTGAAATCATTGATTTTAGAATAATTCTTGCCTTTCTTTTCCAAACTCTCCATTTGGCAAACACTGGAAGGCGTCTTCAGGTGGATAGAGCCGTGGTGCAGTGGCCTGCCCCTCCCCCCTTCCCCTCCCCATCGCCCTCCTCTCCCTCTAATCCCTCCACCCTCACATGCTTCCAGGGAGCCCACGGCTCAGCTTCCGTGCGCCCAGACGTGATGGGGGCATTTGCAGTAGGAGGGGGCATGCCCAGAAGTGTGCTGGTAAACGTTTAACAGCCGGCTCTCTCAAGGCTGATTTGTGCAGCGTGTGCAGATTCCTGTGCTGTAAACACTCCGCCATGGCCGATTTAGCCACCAGCAAGATGTCACCGAACGCAGAGTTGGGAAGAGATGTGCCATTATATAGTATTTCCATCACACAGATACAAGAGACGTAGGGTGAGCTGTGACAAAGCGAGAGAGGGGCATGGACATATATACACTACCAAACGTAAAATAGATAGCTAGTGGGAGGCAGCCACACAGCACAGGGAGATCAGCTCGGTGCTTTGTGACCACCTAGAGGGGTGGGATAGGGAGGGTGGGAAGGAGGGAGACGCAAGAGGGAGGGGATATGGGAACATATGTATAAGTATAGCTGATTCACTTTGTTATAAAGCAGAAACTAACACACCATTGTAAAGCAATTATACTCCAATAAAGATGTTAAAAATAAATAAATAAATAAAAATAACCTCAGCGCATAGATGATAGTAACGTAATTCTAAAGGGCTGAGATTTGGCACTAGTTTTGGTGTGTATAGAGTTTATTCAACTGTAATATCCTATCACTTAATTTTTAGTAATAGCTGTGTTTCACGACTGACTCATAAAATTCCTGAAAATTTAACAATCAGCTCTCAGGAGCTGTTACAAACGGGCTCCAACACCTCACCCGGCTGCCTCTCAGGGGCCACAGCTGATTGGAAAAGGGAAGGGCATGGCCCTGAGAGGAGACACAATATGGTTACTTGACATTTCCAAACCATATAGCCTTAAAAATGCCCCTAATTTCGTTAACTCAGAGTAGGTTCCCCCCCACACACACACAAATGCACTTAATCTTGCGCAAGGCAGCTAATTCACAAAAGGGTGACTGGGCATTGATGGACTAGTCTCACTAAAGCCTCAAGGTGGCGCTCTAACAGCAGACCTTAGAAGGCACAGAGAAGGAGTTAGTTCTTCAAAGCAGGCCCAGCGCCCTCCAGAAACCAGTCACAAGGAGCTGCACTCTGAAGCTTTGTGCTGTCCTGTCACTACATGGATGAGAGATGCTCCTGTCTTGCCCATAATTCCCAAAACGCAAGCCGGGCTTCACCCAAAACTCCACAGCAGAGTGGAAGGGTCCCTCTGCTCTTGGGTCACAAAGGTGTCAAATGCTGATTCCGAATGCTGCTGTAGGTCAGTTCACTCCTTTCAAGTCAGGCCACAAAACACCCTTGTTAAAATTCCCAAACCAATCACCCTCTCCCGTGGTTCGTGGTTTCAGAGCCATCCCAGTGCCTTTAGCAGCGGTTGCTTCTCTGTGCAACATCGCCGTGGCCAAGTCATAGATGAACTCCAGGGGGATGACGCACAGCTGTCAGTGCTAACAGTCAGCACACCTTGGGTCTGCGGTACACCTACCTGGGTGCCCAAAGCAAGCTTGAGAATATGCGGGTGGGAGAGACACCCTGTTCCCCGAGGACATGGACAGGGGCCAGCCTGCCCTCACCGAGCTTAGTCTACTGGGAGGAGCTGGACCACTAATCGGTGGGCAGGGCAGGGCCCAAAGAAAGCAGAAAGCACCAACTGGTTCTCACCCAAAGGGCAGGGATCCACATCATCTGCAGGTCTGTGCAGCCCGGAGCACCCAGGAAGAGCAGGAATTCCTCGCATGTCTGCAAAGCTATCACTTCGTCTCCCCCCACATTCCTATACACTTAGCTTGTCTGAGAACACGAGGTTTAGCAGTTGCCCACTGGGAGGACGGTCTTCACCCCAGAGTCCCATTTTCAACCTTCCCTGTTTCATGGACCCTTTGGTTATCTGGGGAAACCTATGGGTCCCTCCTCAGTATACTGTTTTTAAAGGCATAAAATAAATCACATAGGATTACAAAGGAACCTAATTATTTGTCAGTAGGATTATCAAGAGACTTTTAAAAATTGTGATGTAATTAGTAATTAGTACATGCACTTCATTAACACATTAACTACCGAAGACAGAGTAGATGTTTATAACAACTACCATCTCAAAGTAGATGTTTCAAAATATCTACCAAAAACAGTAATGTGATGTAAAAATATCTGTGATGGCCTTCCCTGGTGGCACAGTGGTTAAGAATCTGCCTGCCAATGCAGGGGACACGGGTTCGAGCCCTGGTCCGTGAGCCACAACTACTGAGCCCACATGCCACAACTACTGAAGCCCGTGCGCCTAGATCCCGTGCTCTGCAACAAGAGAAGCCACCGCAATGAGAAGCCTGCGCACCTCAAAGAAGAGCAGCCCCCGCTCACTGCAACTAGAGAAAGCCCGCGCACAGCAACGAAGACCCAACGCAGCCAAAAATAATAATAATAATAAATTTTAAATATCTGTGATTTTTATGAGTGACAAGCCACAGGCATTGCTAGCACTGTTTGGTTTGTTGCCTATGCTAAATTTCAGCTAGAAGTTGGTGAAAATAAGAACATAAATTTTTTTTTTCCATCCCAATTCCATGACCCCTTGACTGCTGGTCTCATTAAGATCTCCTGCTCTGGGCTGCCCCGTGGCCCACTCTCTCCACTACCCAATCAGTGCCTCTGTGTCCCCATCAATTATTATTATTATTATGAAGGCCCCTCAGTCAGCCTTGAGTGATTTCACATGCACACACGCAGATGCTCTCCTCACTCTGTAGTTTATACTTCCTGGGAAGAAGACGCTTGTCACTATGAAATGTCTCAATAAAGGTTGATGGGGTGGCAGCAAGGAACCCCGTGGCCGGGGGCAAAAGTGAAGCCAAGGGGACAGGCCCTCCTGCGTCCACTGCTTTGTCCTCAGGAAGTCCCTTCCTCAGCCTTTCCGTGGCTATTGTTTAATTGTTGCTAAAAGGATCAAATTCAAAGCACTCAGCCTCTCTCCTGTCTTCCCCTACCACTGCATGCAGGTTTTAATCAATCTCCCAGCTGTCAGCCGCACCAATCGCCCCAGGGGCTTCCCCGGGCTCTGCCTCTCCAGGGGCTGCTCATGGGTCCTTGGGTGCAATTGTCAAATCCGACTCAACACAGAAAGGATTTCTTAAACAAGACTCAAAACAGGCAAACCATAAAAAAAATTTAACACGTCACTATGTTAAAATTAAGAACAGAACATTCATCAAAAGACACCATAGAGAAAGAGAAGGCAGGTCGCAGACTGGGAGGTGATATTCATTTCACCTATAACTGACGAAGGGCTGGTATCCAGGATGAATAAAATGCCTACAAATCAATTTTAAAGAGACAAGGCATTAAAAAAAAATGGGGAAAAATAGTGACCGGGCACTACACAGATGAGGCCACACGAAGGGCAAAGAGATATTTGCAAAGATGCTCAAGCCCAGTCGTGACCTGTAAATGCAAAGCGAGGCCCTAATGAGATGCAAGGTGGTACCCAGACATCTTTCCTGTTTATTTATTGGTTTATCATCTTCCTCCTCCTATAGGAGTGTAAGCGCCACTCCAGCAATAACTTCATCTGCTTGTTCACGCCTTTGTGCCCAGCAGGTGCTCAGTAAAGGTTTGTTGAATGAACGGATGAATGAATGAATGAATGTCTAAGGGATATGTCTGGGGAGGCTGCTGTGCTTGTGGTTGACCCCTCTGACACTGTCCACCCAGCGCCCCTTTAGCAGGAATTGCCCCTCGCTCCACCTGGCTCTCCCTGGGGTCACTGTGTCCTTAAAGCAGGGCCTGTGCCTCTTGTCCTGTTGATTGGCTGAGGAGTGAGTCCCTGACTGAGCTGGGCCAATGCATCCCTTCCTGGGATCTTTGAATTGAAATGAGATAAACAGATGACAACAGGGATGGACTCTCGCAGGTGGGGCTGAACCTGTAACACCGCAAAGGGTCAGGGGGAAAGGCGTGGCTCCCAGAGCAGGGACCCAGGGAGGCCAGGGCCCTGGTGCCGTCCTGTCCGGGGCGTCACGGAGCCCCTATGCCCTAACTATGTGTCCCCCCTCCCCTTACACTGACTGGAGAAAAGTTTCTGTTACTCACATCAGGAGTGTCCTGGCCAGTCCAGGACCACTAGCCAGTACAAGACCACAGATGCTGAAGACTCCCCAGCAGACATTTCCTGGCCTTTGGGAGACATGTTGTGTCCCGAAAGCCCTCATCTCGCCCGTCTCCAGGCTGGCTTTGGGGCTTGATTTCTCCATGTCCACTGTCAGACTCCTTTCCTCCCCCATCCTGCCCCTCCCATCATTAGGATGTTCAAAGCCTGGGATGAGGCGACGGGGGTGACTTCCAGAACAAGGACAGTGACCGATGCCCTGTCAGGGTCCTGCTGTGGGAGGAACGAGGGCGGCCCGGGGCCGAACCACCTGCAAAGATGGCGGGTACGGACACGTGGAGCAACTGGGCTCTGGCGGTCCCGGCTGCCGGCAGCCCCTGGCACTGGGGCCAGAGCAACAGGGAAGCAGCCCTGCCTCCTCTGCCCTGGGCTTCAGGACTGCTGCCCTTCCCCCAGATCCCGCCCGCCTCTCTGTGGCTCCTTCTACGGCTCCCCTCAACGCGGGCATCGGCAGGGGCCCACCTTCACACCTCGCTTGCCCCCAACCTGCGGGATGCACACTTGGCCTCTGATGCCCACTCCATCCTGCTCTCTCTCTCCCTCACTTCCCCCCTCCCCCCTCCTCCCCCCCGCAA
>NW_006797481.1:4842970-4846225 GCF_000442215.2 Lipotes vexillifer | reverse complement strand
CCTCCCCCTTCCCCACTGACCACCTCATTCAGCCGG
The DNA here is from genome assembly GCF_000442215.2 of Lipotes vexillifer. Taxonomy (NCBI): domain Eukaryota; kingdom Metazoa; phylum Chordata; class Mammalia; order Artiodactyla; family Lipotidae; genus Lipotes; species Lipotes vexillifer. Next base: position 4,846,189 of record NW_006797481.1, on the reverse strand, counting down.
AACTCCCACAGAGCCAATGTCTACAGCACATCCTCCCGCATCCAAGTCCACCGCCCAGCCGTGACACCTTTCCTGATCTAACTCCTGTCTCTCCAGCCTCACCTCTCCCCAGCCTCTCCCCTGAACCCTGAGCCCCAGAGTACTGGCAGCTCCCTGAGGTGTCCGTGCTCAGCTGAGTTACCTGCACCCCACTCTGCACCCCTATCCCCAAAGCCCCCGCCACACGGCACAGCCCTCTGAGGGCAGGCATGCCTGGAATCCCTGCAGAGATCCATGAAGGTCCCCTCACAGGGGGACCCCCCCCGGCACGCCCCACATGGAGGACCGGATTTTTTCTTCTGGGGGACAGAGGAGATTCTGGAGCAGAGACTTGTAGCAGCTGGAGCACAAGGTCATGTCCAGGTTTGGCTTCGGGGAGAACACGCAAGGCCCCGGCGCAGTGTGGGAGACTGGGAAAGGGCTGGGAAGAACAGTTCTGGGCCTGGGCCTTAACCTGGGGCTGCGGAGGAGCCCCAGGGGGCCCGTGACTGCTTGGACGGTGGCCAACAGACATGCACATTTTTTTGGATAGAAGATCCAGTGCTTTTGTCAGAATCTCCAAGGGTCTGAGATCTAAGAAAGGTCTAAATCACTGTTCTCAAAGAAAAATGTTCATCCTCATTTATAATTAAAGAAATGTACATTTAAATCAATTAGATGTTTTTCACCTATCATAGTAGCTTTCATCCCTACCTGCCCATTAAAATCTCCTGGGGAAATTCTGTGCCAATACCCAGTCCCCTTCCCCACCACGGCTCCCCCCAACCCTATACAAACACAAAACTGTCCAATTCTGATTTAATCGTCTGGGATATGGGATACGGTGTAGGCATTGGCATTTTGAGAAAGCTCCCCCAGTTATTCTGACCTCGGTCAAGATTGAGAACCAGTGACCTGTCACATGGACCAAGGGCACTCATGCAGGGATTGTATCTCATGCACTGTGTGGGAGTGGTTCAAAAGGTCTTTGGAGAGCAATGTGGCGACGAATGTGAACTCTAAAAGTGCCTGCACCCTCTGAGCAGCCCGTTCCACTTTTAAGAATTGAGTCTATAGTAGATATTGCACCTGTGCTTAAAGCTATCCATACAAAACAGTCACTGCCCTCTGCTCCGAACAAAAGATTGGGAAGAGCCCAAATGTCCCCTAAGAGGAATAGTTACATCAAGGATGGTGCATCCACACGATAGAATACTCTGTAGCCAGGATAAAGCACCTGCAGCGCTGTAGGAACTGATGTGGAAGGATTTCCACCATCGCTGTTAAATGCAAACCAAAAGCCAAGCGGAGGGTGTGGCTTGTGAACACGTCCATTCACATCCACATTCGCATATGCACCCAGGATCTCCGGGAGGACATGTACTGCTAAAACCTCTTAGCAGTTACTGCCTTAGGGGAGAAAACCGGGAAGCTAGGATGCACGGAGGGGACGCTTGGTTTTCGTCCACTTCCCCTCTTGTACTGTTTGAATTTTTGTCATGAATTTGTGTCGCTTCCTCAAAAATAATTAAGAAGGTGAAAGGGAGAAGGGAGGAGGAGGAGGGAAGAGAAGAAGAGGCAGCTACCTGGCAAAGGGGATCAAGACGCCGAGGGCGCGGGGCAGAACGTGGGTGGGTGCTTTGGAGCTCCCAGCTCCAAAGCAGCTTCCGCGTTGCGGTGCGGGCGTGGGGCTGGGATGGACGGGGGGCTAAATTCCCCTAGCTCAAGTCAGGCCCTGGAGGCAGACGTCAGCTGGCCACAGTAGATGTGGGGTGCAGTGACCTGGATGTAGCGGCCAGAAGGGCTATGGGGATGTAGAGAACGGGGGTGGGGGTGGGGAGGGGCGGGGGGGGTGATGGGGAGATTGGGATTGACATATACTGGGAGATTGGGACGGACATATATACACTAATATGTATAAAATAGATAACTAATAAGAACCTGCTGTATAAAAAGTAAATTAATTTAATTTAATTTAAAAAATTAAAAAGAAAATAAACAAGGTCTGTGGGGACGGCTGCCAGGCAGATACCCCCCTCGTGCCACCTCCACGCAACCGCGTTAAAGGAAAATTGTGTGTCATGGAGCAAACTGGAAGTCACCGGACATACATCTCATCTCTGCTCTGGCCACAGAGATGACATTCTGCAAAATTCTAGACCCTGGGGAGCAGCGGGAAGCAGCCATGCGCACAATGTCCTGCAAACACCGCCCTCTTGTGGTGCATCCGATGAACTGCGCTCAGGTTCACAATCGCGCTGCTAATGTGTTCCTAACTGGAGAAGGAAAAAGTACAATTTATTTCCTAAGTGAAAAGAAGTACTCAGTGAGAAAAGTAAAGATCCAAACAACAACAACAACAAAACCTCATGTTTTAAGTGTAGTGCATGAACCAGCTCCCAGTGAACTCTACTCCAAATATAAAGTAGTTTCCTCTCCCCAGAATATATATTCAAATCTACATGGTAATAATACTGAAAAGCATTGAGAAGAAACACATGCAATCATTAGGTTGTGATCAATAACTCGTGTTAGCATTTTAGTGAGCAGTGAGCATCCCTCCACACTCTCTATAAATATATACACACAGAGAGATATCCAAATTTACATCAATGGGACCGTGCAACACATGCTATTTTGTAGCCTGATTTTTTTCTCTCCACAATACATTGTGGACATCTGCACAATAAATACATGCTACATCACCATTTTTTATGTTTGAAATTGTACAAGTTGTGAAAATATACCCAGAGAGTAACACAAATAAAATATATACATATTAATCCATTAATAACAGACAGATTGAGTCAATTATGGTATATGCATCCAGTGGAATCCTAGGCAACTATTAATCTAATGTACTGATGTGGCTATATGTCTAAGATAGTTCATGTAATGAAATAAAATTACATCACAACATAATATTTATAGACTTATTTTGAATATTTACAACACTGTTATAGAATAGTTACAGAACTATTTTAGCTTAAAAGAATACATATAGATATCTGTATCTATACCTACTGAGATTTTATATATGTATATATATATATATATATATATATATATATACACACACACACACACCTGTATCTGAGGAGGAAATGTTGCTTGAAGCATACAACAAAAACTCTCTTAGGAAATATGATTGGGAAGACAAAGGAGCTGTGAATTTTTTTTTTTTTTTTTTTTTTTTTTTTT
>NW_006797481.1:4827521-4842797 GCF_000442215.2 Lipotes vexillifer | reverse complement strand
CGAACCCGCGTCCCCTGCATCGGCAGGCGGACCCTCAAGCACTGCGCCACCAGGGAAGCCCAGGAGCTGTGAATTTTTTATCTCTCATTTTGTCTCTTATGTATTGTATGATTTTGAAATATATTATCATCTTGATGATATTACTCTGAAGCCTGAATACACCATGACCTATTTAAATAATCCCCTATTGATGGACATCCAGGTTGTTCACAACTTTCCTACTAGGAACCACCCTGCACATGAGTTACTTATTGTGCACTTGTCTGATTATCCCTCTGGATCAATTCCTGGGCATGGAATTGCCTGGTCAGGTTTTAAACAGCGCTATCCCTCTATAAACATATCACAGAGTGAATTTGATGTGACTGCACTCTGCCTGATTGGGTTCTTGAAGTGCCTAATGTCTGTCTCAGTGGAGAGGGCATAGACTCTGACCATGCTTTGTATCTCTGGAGGCTCTATTTTGCCAGACTATGGGTCAGGTTCACTGGATCTTTTATACCCAGATGTCCCTATTAATGTCTTGACTCCATTTGTTGCACACCTCCACACCTTCTGTCATCCTTGTTCCCCTCTTCCCACAGCTGCCAGGGTAAGCCTTTCCTATCAGACCCTGCTCACACCCGCCAGGGCTTCACTTCACACTGGAAATTAACCAAGGTCTTTTCCATGGCCCCCGAGGGGCCCCTGCACTACATGGCCCCGGGACCTTTCCAACCTGATGTCTTCCTCCTCCTGTCCTTACTCAGTGTGCTCACGCCACACTGGCCGGCTTTCTATTCCTGACACTCCAAGCACACACCAGCCCCAGGGCCTGTGCACTTGCTATTCTCTCTGCCTGGAATATCCATCCTCTAAATACCTTCAAGCCTCTCCTTCAATTCATTCATATCTCAGCTCAAATGTTATTCTGTCTTCCTGAGAGAAGCCTTCTCAACCATCTTGTCTTTTTTTTTTTTTTAACAAGTTTATTGGAGTAGAATTGCTTTACAATGGTGTGTTAGTTTCTGCTGTATAACAAAGTGAACCAGCTATACGTATACATATATCCCCATATCTCCTCCCTCTTGCGTCTCCCTCCCTCCCACGCTCCCTATCCCACCCCTCTAGGTGGTCACAAAGCACCAAGCTGATCTCCCCATGCAATGCGGCTGCTTCCCACTAGCTATCTATTTTACATCTGGAAGTGTATATATGTCCACACCACTCTCCCACTTCGTCCCAGCTTACCCTTCCCCTTCCCCGTGTCCTCAAGTCCATTCTCTACATCTGCGTCTTTATTCCCAATCATCCTGTCTTAAAAGGCACCTCTCCCTTCCCAGACACTTCCTCCTTAGCCAGTTTTGTTTTTTACTTCCTGGCCCTGAGACCGTATTCGACATCGACATGTTCATTTGCCTTTGGTTTGTTCCTCCCTGACTCAGTTACAAGCTCCGTGAGAGCAGGAAGCTGTCTTGCTGCGTCCCCATCACCCAGGACAGCACCTGGCACGTGTAGCTTCAGTAAGGACGTGTCCCTTGAATGAATGAGAAGCTGTTAACAGATGGAAAAGCGAAGCTTGACTAGCCTAGAGATGCCATTTCTCTCAACTGCTCCAGAATGAGGTCAGGTGTGTTTAAATCATCTTTTCCATCTCTGCAGAGCTTGATCAGGAAAATCTGACAGAACCTTTTTAGTGCAACCATTTGGGAGAGAAATGGCAAATGGGTTATTATTCAGGAAAAATACTTTTCCTCCAAACTGGAGCAGCACATCTACCCCACGTACTTGCTCCTTCAGAGAAAAATAGAAAGGTTAATATTGCCCCGTCACAGGAAAGGAGCCAATTAGCGAGACTGTGATTCAGAAGATGAATAGAGGTTAATTGCTTGGAGTCCACATGTCTCAAATGCCTGATGCTATATCATTATTTTTTAGCTACATATTATTCATTTCATACACTTAAGTATTCCACCTTATTACTAATTAGTAATTCCTTATCCATAAATTTTACCCAATTCAGGCTGTCATCATAGGGCCCCCCGTTTGCCCCAAGATGTAACAAAATTGTGGAGAAAAGGTTGGCACCTCCTATTCTTTCCCTGCCACCTCCAACCCCCACCAGGGTCCCCCAGGTTCACCTCTCCTCTTTCCCCACCCACTGGATCTCCTGTCTCAGCTTCCCTCGGACCCCAGGCGTTCCTCTGTATCTTCCACGTCCCGGGCACTGTTGGGCAAAAGATATAAATTCTCCCTGCTCGGGTGACTTTTTCCTTCGGAAAGGCCCACAACTTGGCACCTTGGAAATGTTAACTGATCAGTATTTCCTGGGACTGTAATAATAATAGCAACAACCATAATAACGATGATGGCTGTAAATGCCTTTTGAACATTTTTATGTCGCAGGCAAGGTGCCGATGAATTTTACATGCATGATTTTAATACATATGAAGCGATGGACATACATGTACATCCATGTACATTAGGGTCGTCTAAGCAAATGAACAGACCAGCCCAACCCAGCTTCAGTTCTGCAACTACTCAGCCTGGGAGAGCTTGTGAGAAAGTCGTCTTCTCTTTCAGTTTTCTCTTCTGTCACGTGGGTTGTCTGAGGCCGCCCTCTCCTGTTCACTGTCCTGTCTGAAGAGGTTCCCAAGTGCCGAGAAAGCCTTCAGAGTACCCTCTCCCTTTAGGCTGGTCTTTCTGGGATTGCAACCATGCTCTTCCCATCTCCTTGTCATAGAGACATGGCTGAGAACATACAGGATGAAAAACACGCCAGAGTCCCAGCCTTAACCTGAACTTGCTGGGTGGCAAAAATGCTGCCCTAGGAAATGACATCATTTTCGGGGTTGTCCCTGGAAGCAGAGCAGCATGATGAGGCTTGTGATATGGGTGCCCTTCATGAGGTAAAGATGCTTCTGACCAAATGAGCTGTCCCTCTTTTTCTGAAATGAACAGTCCTGGACTATAAACCAATCATGTTTTTACTAAAAGACAAGCAGGGAACATGTGCAAGAAACAAGAAAGGCCATACAGATTTTGGAAAGAACCAAATAGAATTTCTAGAACTGAAAATTATTAAAGTTAGAACATATTGGATAAGAGAATCCATAGTTAGAATACAGACCTGAAGAAATTATCCATCGAAGGACAAGAAATGGGGAAACAGGAAAGGAGATTAAGAGACAAAGAGTATAGGGTGAGAAGTTCTATAAGGAAAAGAGAGTGTGGCAGTTGCAGCATAAGAAGAAATAAGGGCTGAGAACCTTCCAGCACTGATAACACTGCCAACCCCTGGGTTCAAAAAGCCCAATAAATCCAAAGCAGGAAAATCTAAAACAAATCCATGTCCTGACACATCATAGTGAAACTGCTGAATACCAAAGACAAAAGGTAGACCTTAAATGTGGTCAGAAGGGAAAGGCAGAAGGTTTTCAACAGAACAATAGACCGACAACTGACTCCTTATCAGCAAGAATGGAAGTTAGGAGAATGGAATGATACATTCCATGCTGGGAGAAAAATAACTGTCAACCTAGAATTCTGTACCCACTGAAAATATATTTCAAGAATAAGGTGAAATATAGACATTTTCAAACCAGCAAAAAGCTAAGAGAATGTGCCACCAGCAAAACTCAGTAAAGGAAATTCTAAAGGATGGATTTCAGGCAGAAGAAAAGTGATTCCAGTTTGAAGATCTAAAAAGATGTAAGAAGGAATAACATGCATAGAAATTTAAACAAACATTGACTGTATAACACAACAATGATAATGTCTTGTGAAGTGAAAGAAAACAAAACAGAATTAAAAGACACTACAACAGTAGCATGCAAATGCGAGAGGAGAGGGAGGATGAAATCAAAGCCTCCTGAGCTCTTTGAATGGCGTGGAAGGAAGGTAAAGTTATTCATTATCTTCAAATTCCGATAAATTAGTGGGCACATTGTAATTTCTAGGGTAACCCCTAAACTAACAGAAACAGAATATAACTTCCAACCTAACAGAGGGGGAAAGTGAAATGAGAAAAAATAATCTGAAAGATAACAAGAAAAAGAAAGGAAAAGGAAAAAACAGTATAAAATGAGATGGTAGGTACAAATCCTAATGTATAATGATTACAATAAATGTAAAGGGACCAGTGCTCCTGGTATAAAGATTATAAAATAAGATTTTTCAGGGCTTCCCTGGTGGTGCAGTGGTTAAGATTCCGCCTGCCAATGCAGGGGACGCAGGTTCGAGCCCTGGCCTAGGAAGATCCCACATGCCGTGGAGCAGCTAAGCCCATGCGCCACAACTACAGAGCCTGCACTCTAGAGCCCACAAGGCACAACTACTGAGCCCGTGTGCCATAACTACTGAAGCCTGTGCGCCTAGAGCCCATTCTCTGCAGCAAGAGAAGCCACTGCGATGAAAAGCCCGCACACTGCAGTGAAGAGTAGCCCCCGCTCACCACGACTAGAGAAAGCCCGCGTGCAGCAATGAAGACCCCCAATGCAGCCAAAAAATAAATAAATTAATTAATTAAAAAATAAAATAAGATTTTTCAAACTTTAACCATTTGCTGTTTGTAAGAATCACAACAGAACTTAAGGATATAGAAAGGTGGGAAGTAAAAGAGTGGGAAAAGATACACAAGGTGAACAAATATCAAGAGGAATGACTATATATTTGGGCCATAAAACAAATCCTAAAATTACAAAGGACTGAAAACACACAAGTCATGTCTCTTCACAATTCTAACCTCAATTCATAACTCTGATCACAATTCGTAAACCAGAAATCAATAGGAAAAAGATAGTTATTTTTTTAAATCCACATTCGGAATTAAGAAACACACTTTTAAGTTTAAAAAATGACAATCAGAATTAAGAAAATATTTAAAAATTGAACAATAAAGAAAATACTCCATATCAAAAAACTTATGGGATATAGCTAGAGCAGTAGAGAAATTTATAGCCTTAATTGCTCATATATTTTAAAAATAAAAAAGAAGAAAGGCTGAAGACTAATGAACTAAGCCTCCATTTTAGAAGTTGGATAAAGAAAAGCAAAATAAACCCAATCATTCCTAAAGCAGGTCTCTAAGGAGTACAGTCCACTCTCAAATCCAAAAGTGCAAAGTGGCCTTCTTTCACCCTGGAGGGTTCCCTCCCACCTCCTTGGGATCCCTTCCTCTAAGGTTATTTCCCCAAACATGCTAGGCTTTCTGCTGGTGATACAGAAGATGATTTTTGATGGTATTCAGGCACATAGTTATTTCAATTATTTTTTTTAAACAGTTTCTTCCTACTTAAGAACATGTAATGTAGCTTTCCATTTATAGTAGGAAAATGAGGTTTCTTTTAAAATATATATTTATTTAGTAAGAGGATAAAGTTCAAAGGAAAATATTAAATAAATAATAGAATAGTGTTATTTACCAAAATATATATATATATATATCATCTCTAAGATGGGAAAAATAATAGTCCCATTTTACCTCATTGTGTTGAGGGTTAAATAAGTTATGCACAGTATAATATAATAGTTCATGAATTAATATATCACTTGTAAAGCTTCCTAACAGTCGCTGGTACTTAATAAGAGCTCAGTAAATTTAGTTATCGTAATAATATTTAGAGTAATTATTACTTGAATGATGAGAATTTGAGAAACACTAATCCGATAAGGGTCCAAAAGTCAACCTTAGACCAGTGACAAATTCTGCAGGGCAGTTAGAAAGTGGAGAAGGCAGCGGCCCCGCCCACTTCCACGCCTTCTGTCCCCTTAGGGCTCCTGGCTCCACGCTGGCCCCGCCCAGGCTTTGGACCTGCTCCTGCCTCACCATCCCCAGGAGAACCAAGTTGGCCCGGACGCCCACATTCACTCCACGGGGCCCAGGGTAAGGCTGATGGGACTCAGGATGTTACTGATGCTCCAAAACCTTTGTTTAAAAGGGCGAAAGCCTTTACCACGGAAAGAGAAACGTTCAGCTGTGGCCTTGCAGCATCCCAGCTGAGGAGCAGGACAGAGAGATGGGGGCGAGCCTCCCAGTCTCGGGGCATCTCCTAGAGGTGACACCTTCAGTCCAGGTGGGGTGGGGAACAGGGTCCCAGAGCCGAAGGTAATTGGCCTTTATGATTTGACAAGGGTGGTATCTTTGGGTGTTTGAGGGCTTTTCGCGCCAGGAAGACTTCCAAATTGTCCTTTTCAAACTCTTAACTGCATCGTTTCCCCTCCGTCTTCAAAGATGATTCGCAGAGATACTTGGAGGCTTCTCCACTGCAATGATTTTATTTTCCCTGAACGACTGTTCCTGCTCCGTGGGGCTCATTCTTGAGGTCTTGGAAGGAGACCCCACAGAAGCGACAGCCACCAGGGCGGCAGGTATGACGTTTCCGGTTTGCTTACGCGGGAGCGGGCTGACAGCACTGACTCTCTGTGGCCACCAGGGGGCGCTCCAGCTTTCTCGTTGGAGCCCAGGACCCGGCTGCCTGGCGTTCCTCGCTATTCCGTAAGCAGAGAGGCCTGTGGGACACTAATAAACACATGGGAAGTGTCTGTGAAAATCCCATCTGCCTCTACTTGGCTGTGCATAGAGCTGCCAGCGCCTCGCTGAGGGCTGCTTCCTCGTTGGGGCCCCTTAGGTGGTGGCCTTGACCCCAGGGTCTTACAGTCTGATCCGGGTGGGAGTGGGTAGCGGAAGGATCCATGGAGCAGAAGTCGCTTGTCAAACCAAATGTGCTAGGAACTCAGCACTTGTGTTTTGTGTAGATGTTCAGTGTCACAGGGACACATACACCACATCACCCAGTGGAGGCGCTAAGGAGGGAAATCTTCACTTCCCTTGAAGGGCTGGACCAGGAGAACGCTTCCCAGAGGACCAGAGGGGACGGCTGGCTTTAGCCAGAAGCCCAGGCAGGACACTCCCAGCAGAGGGCACAGTTTAGGCAGATACAGCGTTGGCAACTTTGAGCAGTTCTGACGTTTCTGGAAGGAGGATGACAGAGGCAAGGGCCAGATCGGCAGTGCCTTCTAAGCGGCTAAACACCCTGGCTCTCATGCTGGGCTGGGGGGCCTTCCCGGGCTTTCTGCAGGGGAATGACATGATCAGGCCACTCGTCTGCAGGGTAGAGGGTGAACGGGCAGGGCAGGGAGGTGAGGGAAGAGGGAGGAAGCCCAGTTAGGAGGCCCCCACAATGATCTAAAAGCTCGGCTAATTTTACATGGCACCAGGGTGACCAACCATCCTGGTCTGCACAGAACTGAGGGGGTTCCCAGGTCTCCAGACTTCCAGTTTTAAGACCCAGAAAGTCCTGGGTAAACTGGGACAAGTTGGTCACCCTATTAGCCACTAGCCACTAAACCAGCCGTGTCCTTCCCTTAACCGCTCATAACCTTACTCTTGTCATTTGTGATCACAGTTGAGACTGGCAAATTTCAGATGAGTTTTACTAACACAGCACTGTCTTTAAAACAAAATCTCACACAGAAACTCAGTATAGGAAACACTCGAAGGCGGAGCCACTTAGGTTGAAGTGCGGGATGAAGTGGGAGGGGCTGAGGGACCACCCTGCCCTTTCCCTCCGGGCCCTGACTCACCTCCACAAAGCACTGCCTCGGCCTCCCAGGCTGACACTGACCTCCATGTCGGAGGGTCCCCCTCTCCCAGCTTTATGACTCCACATTCATGCGCTGAACTGAAAACCCATCTGAACCCAAATCAGTGTTTTGATTCAATTGCAGGCTATACTGAAGACTAAAATGTACACCTACTCTAAAATTGGTCAATCTCTGTGAACTGGAATGAGATCCATATTGTTTCCCCAGTTATTGTCTTGGAATAAAATCCAGTCTGCCCATGAACTGATTTTCACCCAAATGCCCACTCACTGCTGGCACTCGCTGGGCCTCATGCTGCCTTTGCGGGCCTGACTGCCCCCTGGTCAGGGGCCATCACCTCTCTCCCAAGTTCTGTCTTCTCCCCGACCCTCACCCTACTCCCTGGTGTATCTAGGACGTCTCACTATCCCAGGTTTTAAGGCATCTGTCGCTCCTAGCCACGGACTGGACTGGGTTTGCCATGACCCTCAGCCCAGGCCCTTGGCCACCTCTGAGGCTTGATGGGCCTTCATTCCTGACACAGCTGTCGGCACGGTCTGACACCTCCTCTGCTCGGGCCCATCCCCTGAAAGCTGGAGCTTCTGTTGCCCCATCTATTAGGCAGCATCTTTGGGCCCCGTTGGTAGATGGAACATTGCATTTGGAAGCAGGAGATGTGAGTTCAGATTCTAGCTTCCCACGTAGTGCTGGATGACCTGAGCAAACACACACACACGCACACCCCACAGGGTCTCTCCTCTGTTCTTACAAGGCCCGACTGAACAGAAAGGGGTCTAGAAACTTCTTATAGAGAATGTCAAACCTCTTAGCTTCCAGAAATGTCAGAATGCAGTGCCCTGCCCCCCAGAGGTGGCCCTGCTGAGCCCACCCCTGCACAGTGATGATCTCTGTGCTTCTCTGTCTCTAGTCTAGACTTCAAACTCCATGGGGGTGAGGACTGACCTCTTCCCTCTGCCTCCAAGTGCTGATGAACGTGGAGTAAGTGCTCAGCTCGTGTTAAATGAATGACTCTATTCCTTTCATTCAGAAATAGGTAGTGAGAATTTATTATGGGCCGGGCACTGGTCCGGGTGCCAGAAACACAGCAGTGAACAGACAGACAAAAATCTCTCCCTACATAGCACTTATATATCTCATGGGCAAATGGATAAGCGGGTGGTGAAGGTTCTTTGCTGCTGTGGTTTTGTTTGGTTTGCTTTTTTCCATGGTATCCGTTAGGGAAACTGCTTTGCTCCTACACTAACTCCACATCTCCTTCCTAATACCCACAGTGCGAGAAGATGAAAAATAGGATCTCACTTTTCCCAGAAAATGAAAGCAAGGCAGCTGATAGCCGTGGGCAACTGGATTTATGCTAACAGAGGGCTCCAGGGTAGAGCTATGAATGGCTCTGTCTCAGTAGTAGCCAAGCGCATTCCCCCAGCAACAAGTTGGTTTTGAAGGGTAACAAAAGCTTTCTGGGGAGGCCCCAGCCCTCCCACCCACTCACCCCCAGCTCTGAGAGCTGATGACGCCCAGCCCAGCCTGCTCCATCAGGGGACTGCTCGCAGAGGCTCGAGGGGGTGTCACCCAGTTACAGGCCACCGTCACAAAAGGGTTAGACTGGGCAAGTTCTACAATCCTCGCCAGCTCCTAAGACCCCTCTGTGTCCCGAGAGCAGGGGTCTTGCCTCAGCGTGAAACCCTGCTGCTCACTCATGGGAACCGAATCAGTTTTTAGGCGAGAGGGAGTTATGAACTTCCCAGCACTGCCCAGCTTTGCAACAATCCCTCCTGCACCCACTGGGTGCCCCAGAGCCTTTCTCATTCTGGCTTTTTCCCACGTGAATGCCAGCCAAGACCAAGAAACTCAAAGATGCCTTGCACACCACCGCCAGGACTGATTCCTTAGCTGCAGGTGACAGGGTAATTTACAGAGGTAATTTACACGGCGCGCAGCACCTCACCCCACCCTCCAGGCTGCCCTGGGTTAAGTGATGTCCATCACCTAATAGGTCACACATCTGCACCGTCACTTTCTCCATTCAAATAGAAGCCCTCACGAAGACCCCGTATGGAAGCATAAAACCAGAGTCCACCAAAATATGCAGCCTTGAAAAATTCTCATTCCAGTCCTAATGCACCAGAGCTGCAATGGGGTGGGGGGGGGGGGGGGCGGGGCACGTGGGGGACAAGACAGAGCAGAGATGCTTCAAAAGTCACATTTCCTTGCCCGGGACGCTGGCCACCTATAATTTGCTCTGACACTCTGTCTTTTTGTCTGTTTCAGAGAGATATGAATCCCAGTTAAACTCTACCAAATAAACAAGCTATGTTTTAAAGTTCTGTAAAACCTACTATTTCAGAAAGGCTTGATGTGGTTGACACTAAATTGATTTCAACATGTCCCATTTCCGGTCTAATGTTGGGTTCCTTTCATCAGGAACAAACATACTCAATAATGGCTTGATTCTAAGTGAATGGACTCAATATAAATACATAGGAAGCACAAGCACTCATATTAATTTTCTTCCTTTATTAAATAAAATGAGATGGCGTGTTTTACTTCTCAAAACTTAATTTTCCATGAAGTTTTCATACACACCCATCAAAGGTTTTCAGAGCTGAATAATCACGTTGCAAACTGAAAACCTACTTTGAGGTTTTCATTGTAACACGCAACAGAACGCTGGTGCTTGCCAAGGTCAGGAGGTTGTCCTGGGTGTTACAGCCCCTGTCCCAAGGGTGCTCGAGGGAAAGCTGGGAAAGGTGAATTCCTTAGCCTCTGGTCACCTCACACTGAAAACTGGTCAGCCTGCTTGCACTGGATCTGAATTCAAACATTCCCACCATCATAGTAACTCAGAAGAACATAACAACCACAAAAATAAATTGCACAGAGGAAAAAGGGTTATTTCTTATGAACAAACCTAATATGTATTCAGTTTAAAACGTCTGTGGCAAATCTATACATGTGATAAAATCTCATAGAACTATTCACCAAAAGAAAAAAAGGTGATGTAAAAACTGGTGAAATCCAAACAAGTCTTAGTTAACAGTATTGTACCAACGTCAGTTTCCTGGTTTTGATAACTAACTATACTGTGGATATGGAATAGTTTATCTTTGGGGGAAACTGGATGAAGGATACACTGGTTACACCAATTTTGTGTCCAAAAAAAAAAAAAATGTACAACCAGTGGTTGTACTACATTTGCAATTTCTATATGAGTCTAAAATTGTTTCAAAACTAAACGTTTTTTAAAAATATGTGGGCTGGGTAGAGTGGAACAGACACATTTAGCCACATTGGGGAGGGTGTAAATTGGCACAGTCTTTCAGGAGAAGAATCTGGCAGAGTCCATCAAAATGTAAAATGTACTAACCCAGCAATCCCACTTCTAGGAATCCAGCTTACAAAACTACTTGCACATGTTAATATAGCACATTCTTTGCAGCGCTGCTGTAAAAAAAAAAAAGGAAACAAACCTAAATCTCCACGAGTAGGGAAAAAAATCAAAGTGGAATGCCCATGCCATGGAATACTGTGCAAGCATAAAAAGAATAAAGCAGGGCTTCCCTGGTAGCGCAGTGGTTGAGAGTCCGCCTGCCGATGCAGGGGACACGGGTTCGTGCCCCGGTCCGGGAAGATCCCACGTGCCGCGGAGAGGCTGGGCCCGTGAGCCATGGCCGCTGAGCCTGCGCGTCCGGAGCCTGTGCTCCACAACGGGAGAGGCCACAGCAGTGAGAGACCCGCGTACAGCAAAAAATAAATAAAAATAAAAATAAAGCAGCTCAACACAAAGATATCTGCAGTGCACTGCTAAGTACAAAATGTGGTCACAAAATAATATGGATATGGATAGGAAGATACTATTTACTTAAAATCTTATTTATGTGTGTACACTTCATGTGGTTGTACAAGCACGGAAAGTGGCTGAAATGATACACCCTAAACAGCTCATAGTGATTGCTTCTGGGATGGAAAATTCTTAGTAGGGATGGCAAGTCGCCTTCACTTTGTTTGAAATACATTACAGTAAAAACGTGTTGCTTTTAGAATTGGAAGAACAAAAATAGAAACACAAAAGAAAGAAAATGGAGGCAAATTGGGAGGCCAGTGGACGAGTACAAAGGCCTGACATGGGAATCCAGGAAAGGCTGACTCAAAAAGTCACAAGGGCTTCCCTGGTGGTGCAGTGGTTGGGAGTCCGCCTGCCCATGCAGGGCACACGGGTTCGTGTCCCGGTCTGGGAAGATCCCACATGCCGCGGAGCGGCTGGGCCCGTGAGCCATGGCCGCTGAGGCCACAGCAGTGAGAGGCCCGCGTACCGCAAAAAAAAAAAAAGCCACAAGAAGGTGGTGGCTTAGGCTGAGTGGCTGCCTCCATCACCAATCACTGGCCCCTCCCGTGGGAGAATCGAACATCCCGTCTGCAGCCACCGATGTGCAGAGCCTTCCCGTGGAAGGAATATCCTTCCCTGTTCCACCATTAGGCTTGGACACGTGACTTGCTTCGGCAATGGAATGTGAGCAGATGAAACATCTGCAAGGTCCGAGCAGGAGTTTTAAGTCATTGTGTGGTTCCACCAGCTCTGTGGCTCTTTTCCCTTTGTGTGTCCCTGACAGCAGCTGCTTCTTCAGTCTGGTTCCCAGAATATGCAGAAGAGACACGTGGGGTAGAGCTAGAGGCAACTCCAATCGCCACGAAACAGAGGTGAGAAATAAACCGTCGTGCAGTAAGCCGCTGTGATGTGAGGATGCTTATTACACAGCCTTACCTCATGAAAGCTAATTTATGAGCTAGAGGCACCAAAAAAAAGTGAGGGGACTGATAAAGAGCTGGTATTTATTGAGGGCATATTATGTGAAGAACCTATACCTGAGGTAAGGGGCATAGGGGTGAGTACAGAGACTGTGGGAAGCATGCATACTGGAGGGGATCAGAACATGCCACCCCAACATGTGCCTCTTGGGTATAAGGATTATTTTGAGTTGGAGGCAAATGAAAATCAACAGATGCAGAAAGATGCCTTTATCTGACTAAGAGCAGAAACTTCCAGAAAATGGGGACTGCCATAAATCCCTTCTCCTGGGGAAGTTTTATGACCATGGAGAAAAAGGAAAGTCAGCTCTGAAATGGACCTGCGCAAACACACTGGACTCCATCAGCTGCCCTTGGAAACCTAAAACCCCTTTCCTTTGTCTTGTCACTTCTCTACAAACGTATTGTTCTTTGCAAAGGTGCTATGTAAGCCCAAGTTCTAATCACCCCTTTGAGTTACTCATCCCAAGGTTTCCCCCTAGTGAGGTGCTGCACACATAAACTGCTTTTTCTCTTGTTAATCTTTTGTTGGTCTAATTTCAGAGGGCCCCAGTCAGAGAACCTAGGAGGGTAGAAGGAAAAGGTTTTTTTCCTTCCCTACAATATCGTCTACTTGGGAAGACAATGCTCACACATGCAAGGATCCACTTACACTCGCTCAGAGTTTACGGGGCAATACAGTGCAGTGAGGAAAGCCTGCAACTGGGGATGGGAGGAGGCCCATCAGGGAAGGAGGAAGATGCCACAGTCTCAGGTACACCTTTCTGTGTCAGCATCTGACGCCGACACACACTAACAGGGCTGAATGAGGGCGTTCTAATAAAGCACAAAAGCCATCAGCAACAGTTTAATCACCCTCCCCTTTAAACCAACGGTTCCAAGAAAATACCCACCACCTGGAGATCCTGTGTGGTGCCTTTTATTGCTGGGTTACGTACTCTCAGAGAACGGGAGGGCCGTTCTGTGACGATACGTTTTGTGTCGACTGGAAATGATCTGAGCCTGAACTGTATTTCCAGAAACCAGCAGTTACCCCTTTGAACAAAGCACATCCTTGTGCAAAAGGCATTCTCTTAAAGGAGACAAAGGGATGTGAGCTAGAAGGAGGGTATAAAGACCAAGTTTTCCCCTCGCCTCTTCTTTCGCTGGGCTACCATGGCCCATTCCTCTGCTTCATACGAATAGGTCACTTGTAATGTTCCTCTCCAAATCTGGACATTTCTGTTTAAAATCCTGCCCCCTCCCCGTTTCGAAAACGACACAAGTAAGCCACGAATAGGTTCCCTTGTTAAAAGATTCAAGCCCATAAGTACACAGAGCAAATGTGAAAGCCCCTTGACCATACACCTCCGCCCTCTCCCCAGCAACTGACACACTCTCGCAACCTCCTGGCTGTGCACTCCTTCCCATAGAGAGAGACACATGCATTCCCACCTCTTTTGTTTCCTTCCCTCCCCCATTTCCTCCTTTCCTTCCTCTTCCCCCCAGAAATGGGAAGCATATGCATCTTTCTTTTAAACCAGGTCTGATTCTGATTTTCTCCTCCAAGCCATTTCTAGGACTGGCTTCCTGAAGATTTCAATTTGTTAGCTTGTCTGTGTGTTGTTTTTGGCTACTATGGCTGCTAAACTCACAAAACGCCCCATGTGTTGAGTTCTGTCAGGGATACCAGGGGTAAGGAGGACTGAGGCTTGGGTTTGCCAGGAAGTTATTCCAGTCGGCCTGGGACAGAGGTGCCACCAGCCTCCTCCATCCTGGGAGTTGAGGGATTGGGCCTTGGGGGAGCAAAGCTTGGGGTGTCTGTATGTCCTGAGTTTCCAGAAGGGGCTGGAGAGCCTACATCCTGCAGGGGATTTGTCCTCCCTGAGTCCCTGGGATCCCCAGTCTGTGGGGATTGTACAGACCCACTGTACTGTGGTCTCACTACCCTCACTGCCGCCGCCACCCCCCCACCACCACCCAGAACTCCCCATTCCCCTCCCTGCACCACCAGGCCCGCCACCCTCACTGCCGCCGCCACCCCCCCACCACCACCCAGAACTCCCCATTCCCCTCCCTGCACCACCAGGCCCGCCCGCCCCTGCCCAGGTCACAGCAAGAGCCCCTCAGCTAGGCATCAGGCGCGTTTGTGGGAAGAAATGTTCCCGAGTGTTCCTATGCAACCAAATCAAGTGTATGTGTAGGTGTTCTGTGTTTCTACAAACGCTCCTCCTTGGTTGTTATAAGATTAAAACAATTTTCTCCCTCAGTAAATGCTTCCCTTCAAAACCATTGGCAGCACATAATTCACCAGCCCCTTTGTGACTTCTATTTTCTTGGGGCTGGGAGGAAATCATGATTGCGGGGCCTGTTTCCTTCTAAGAGGCCAGGGCTGAGCGAGTGATGGACGGGAAGAAGTAATGTTTCAGTGACATCTCTGATCAACGTTCTATTTATTTTGAAGTTCAAAAAAGATAGGTGAGCATCGTAGGTCTTTCGGGAAGGCAGGGATAGCAGGTTTGGAGGTAAATTACTCTCTTATCCTCAGTAAATTTAATGGACACTTTAATTAAAACTGCGGGGAATTTTAAGGTAGTTCTATTCCTATTTTAAAACTATAGTTGAGGATTTTTTTTTAATGCCTGGATCGTTTTTGCTGCTGAGAAGTCGAAACATTCTAGAGACGGGCCACATTTTATTTTCCTTAACAATGATGGGGAATATTCACGCACACCTGAGGACACAGAAACATTACTTAAAATCACAACGGATTTCAAGGAAAAACACACACAAAAGGAGAAAATGAAAAAGCTGGCCTGGCTGATGTCAGGGGGTGGATACCAACTTGGGTTTGTCCTTGAAAAAAAAAATTCACCTGTCACTGATCAACGGTGCCAGTTCCGGCGTGTG
>NW_006797481.1:4819485-4827500 GCF_000442215.2 Lipotes vexillifer | reverse complement strand
TGCTGACTGTAAAGGGCTCCGTTTACGTGACTGTTTACATAATTACACAGCGAAACCTTGCAGTCTTTTGGATTTAATACATGTTTTAACAAGCCCTTCAACTAAGTTGTAGCCTTCTATAATCAAATCAAGTCTTTTCAATTAAAACACAATTAGAAAAGGTATCATGGAATCACTGTTACACTTTACCGCATGAAAAGATTCAAGAATCGCCTGGCTGGAAATCTGAGCTAAGTTATTAAAGACTCCTGAGCTTAAAGGCCATGTCAGACCACCAGGGAGGGCGCCCAGGCTGAGGGCCTTGGGTCCTGCATGAGAGACGCAGATCCTCAGCCTCAGGCCATTTCTTTGTGATCAACTGACAGATGGCAGTGGCCTAGAGAGCTTGAAGATGTCTGTGGCTCTGAGCTTGACCCCAGGTGCCATCAAGCATATCATGGGCCAGGAGTGGTGGGCACAGGGTCACCACAGAGATACCCACCTCCCCCTGGCATTAGTTACAGCATCATGGGATTCTAGAGGTAGAAACTATTTTAGGCATTGCTTAATCTCACTGCATCATTTTAGAGATGTAATACGGGGGCTCACAGAAGATACAGACGGCCCTCAGTACCCTCGGGTTCCACATCTGCAGATTCAACCAACCATATTTTTCCAATATGGAAAATATTTGGAGAAAAAATTCCAGAAAATTCCAAAAAAGCAAAACTTGACTTTGCCACACAATGGCAGCTACTTATATAGCATCAACACTGTATTTACAACTATTTACATAGCATTTACATTGTATCAGGTATTAGAAGTAATCCAGAGATAATTTAAAGCATGCAGGAGCATGTACTTAGGTTATATGCAAATACTACACCATTTTATATGCGGGACGCGAGCATCTGCATGGCTTGGTATCCTGGGGGGGGGTCCTGGAACCAATTCCCCCACGGATCCTAAGGGATGAACGCTCATGATCTGCCGAAGGCCATCATGTTAGTCATTCTGTGAAACAAAGTAAAATGTGCATCCCCACAACTACCCCGAACTGGAGAACCATATCTAGTTAGAGCAGATGCGCAAAGGACCACTAGCGCACAGAGCTAAAGGGTGGCCTTCAGGAGAGATGGTTCACCTCAATCCCGACAACTCAGTAACAAAAGTCAATGTGGGGCTTCCCTGGTGGCGCAGTGGTTGAGAGTCCGCCTGCCGATGCAGGGGACACGGGTTCGTGCCCCGGTCCGGGAGGATCCCACGTGCCGCGGAGAGGCTGGGCCCGTGAGCCATGGCCGCTGAGCCTGCGCGTCCGGAGCCTGTGCTCCGCAACGGGAGAGGCCACAACAGTGAGAGGCCCGCGTACCGCAAAAAAAAAAAAAAATCAAGTTAATCAAGGTGAACATGCCATGTGTGCTGCCGAGACCTTGATTACTATGGTCTGTGGAAGTAGTGACACTTCTGTGTCCTCGTACAGCACATCCTACAGCCTAGTAGGTCGGGGGCGACCACAGTTGCTTTACGACATGGGGCTGGTGGGTGTGACTGTGCCACTTTGCCCTGAGGAAAGTGAGGCTCACAGAGGTACACTCAATTTATGACGGTTATGATACAAGTTTGGAGCAGAGCAAGGATCACAGTGTAGCCTTGAGCCTCGTTTCCAGCTCTTTCCTAGCCTAAGTTGTAGGCCTGGCGTGGCAGATCTGTGGTTCTCAGGCTGCCAATGCATCCCTAGTCACTGCCATGGCAGACATCACTACTCAATCACGACCCTCTTTCAGACTGAGTCCAGACCTGTCCTGAGATCCTTCCCCAGCACAGCTCTCTGGGAGGCCCTACAATCCATTAGAACTGGTGGGCAAGTGTGCCCTTCCTGCTACTGTCTAATAGGCTTTCCTATACCTCGGGCCTTGCTGCAGCTGGGGGAAGGGGAGCAGCCAGGAAATTAAAGAGAATTTTTAGGAAATTTAGAGGCAAGCTGGGCAATGTAACTTCCTGCTCTGCTGATCACTCCCCAGAAACCTTCACTAAGTATCTACATAACTGCCATTCTTTTGAGGTCTGATGTGTGTGTGTTTGGATGTAACAAGGTATGAGGCTGATTTCCAAGCTGAGCACGATAATGACCCCATAAGCACATGAGAGGCACAAGCAAGGTCCTTCTGTCAAGAGACCTGTGGGACTTCAACACAGCGTTTCCCTAAGCCTGCTTATTACCAGAACCTCTTTTTTCACAGTTCAACTGGCCAATGTGGACATCCTGTTCCACAGAACAGTTCCTAGTGTAATTATGACGAGATCTACAATTATCCTGCCATCTTTAGTCTAATCATGATTTAAGGATCCCTCCTTTGGAAGACACATGGCCTTTCCAGTCCAGGCAGTTCTTGACTTTTGCATGTTTGATGCTCTGCTGCTCGCTCCCTCGTGCAGTATTTCTTTGTGGACTCTCCCACTCCCACCCCTTCCCTGCTGCTGCACAGGGTTAGAGAACAGTGGTGCTCCCACCAGGCAACAGTCGAGTGGTGTTCCCCCTGCAGTTTATGGGGAGTGGGGACAGTTATTTGGGGGCGGGGGTGGGCGGGTGGTAGATACCAGTGCAAACTGCCACTCCAGCTATTCATAATTGCAGTTAACTGGGTTCCATTATGCCCCTTCACACACAGAGGGAAGCACCGTGCGCCCCTCAGTATGGCAAAAGCGCCAGAGTCAGGCACGCCTGGATTCAAAGCCAGATCTGCCTCTTTCTAGCTTGAGTTTGGTCAACTTTCTAACCTTCTTTAAGGCTCTGTTTCCTCGGTTATAAAAATTGGGATGAAATTGGCATTTGTGCTTTCAGCCCAAGATGAGGATTAAGTGGAAAAGTCCAGTAAAGTGAATAGCCCATTACCTGACAC
Organism: Lipotes vexillifer; assembly: GCF_000442215.2. Taxonomy (NCBI): domain Eukaryota; kingdom Metazoa; phylum Chordata; class Mammalia; order Artiodactyla; family Lipotidae; genus Lipotes; species Lipotes vexillifer. The sequence goes on along the minus strand of NW_006797481.1, from coordinate 4,824,621 downwards.
ATAATAAGTGATCACGATGGTGATGGTGATGGTGATGATGATGTTTTTAACACACCAGCAACGCAAAGACGGCCTCGCTTCTGGGATTCAGGGGTCTGGTTCAAGTGGTTGCTGGGCTGAGGCCAGACCAGCTTTTGCTCTCTGGCGCCCCTGCAGGCCTGCCCTTGCTCCCGCGTCTGCCCTGGAGGACCCCACTCCCAGGCTTAAGAGGATTAGTAAGGAGAGGTGGGAAGACACTTGCCCTGGCGGATGCTTTCTCCTCAGCATAAACAGAACTGGAAGAGCCTGGAAATGGGAGACCTTCAGAGAGACAGTGGGCAGCCACCTAAAACCCGTCACGGCAGGACGGGGCTAATCGCAGAGGGGTAGGAACGCGGGTTGGTTGGTGTAAGGCTGCGTGGACGAAGAGACGTGGAGAGCAACCAAAGACAACCCCGGGGCGGGGTGGCGGTGGGGGAACTCGGAAGAATGTGAACTCTGATCGGTGCTTAGCACTTAGCAAACAAAACCTCCAGCCAGACCAAGGCAAACCTGCACGTCATGAGATGTTTCTTCTAGCGTCACAACGGGTTTCTGTTTCTGTTTTGTTTTCCCCCTGGTTTGGACTCTCACTTTCCTCCTTAGTTGTGAATCTCTCGTTTTACCCTCCGAGGTGGGGATTAAATGCTGAGCCAGCGGGAAGCACTCTTGAAACCTCCCGGCTGCAGCAAGCGCTGCATTTCGAGCATCGTTCCCAGGGACCCGCTTGGCCGCTTGCCCTGGTCAGCCGGCACCTCTATTTAACTGACCTTTTGCCATTATAAACGCCATCGGTAGGTGTTAATCCCTCCTGATTTAGAAAGGATTTTTTTCCTTTCCTTTCTTTCCACCACCTCCCTTCCCCTTTTATGTTTGAAAGTAGTTATGTTTCAAAACATCTCTTGCATTTATCTATACTGTTTTTATAAACACAGCACTTTTATATTCATTATTTCAATTTGATAAAATTAAAGATGGGTGCCTCAGGGGACCTGCAGATAGTCAAACCCAGTGGTTCTCAAAGTGGGGCCCCCTGGCCGGGAGCATCAACATTACATTAGAAATGCAAAATTTCTCCAGACCTCCTGAGATTCTATGGGTGAGTCTAGTAATGTTTTTACAAGCATTCCAGATGATTCTGAGGCATGCTCAAGTTTGAGAACCACTGCACTAATCGCATTTCCTCTACAAATGCTCCCCACTTAATAGATTAGAAAACTGAGACCCACAGTAATATAGTCAAGGTCAGTCACTCATTCGTTCAACAGGTATTCGACACTGCTAGGGATTAGGGATACATAATGAAAAAGACAAAAGTGGCCCTGCCTCCATGGAATTGACTTTCTACAAAGAAAAAACTATGAAGATCATCACAGATTGTGGTTAGTGCCATGAGAGAAGCAAACATGGGGGTAAGACTGAGATTAACTGGGGAAGAGCTACGCAGGATGAGGTGTTCAGAGAAGACTTCCTGGAGGAGGTGATGTTTGAGCTGGCTCTAAAGGATGAGCAGGAGCTGGCCATGGCAACAGAAGGAGGCGGCAACGGCTTGTGCAACAAACTTGGAGTGAGAAAGCACTTGGCCTCTTGCAGCAACAGAAACCCAGGCGTGGTTAGAGCTTTGTGAGTGAGCAGGGGAGCGGTTGAAGCAGGTTGAGAGAGAGAGAGAGAGAGAGAGAGAAAGTTGTGGGGGAGGGGGATGCTCAGGCAATGCAGGTCCTCAGGAGCCTAAAGAGTCAGGCTAGGGCTCCTGGCCCTCAGGCCACCCCCACAGGGCTCCTCCTGGTCTCTGCCCTCAGACTCCACCTGCCAGAAGGGGCCTCAAGCTAGAATCACCTAGTCCAGCCTCAGCTCGGACCCTCCAGGGCTAGGGAGCTCACGCCCTCCCTCACACCTGAAGCAAAGTAGCTGGTCCAGCTCCGGAAAGTTCTAACTGATCTTTCTATATATTGAGTTCAACTCTGATTCCTCTTTCCTTTAGATATTTTAAAAAGTGATCAAGGGAATTCCCTGGTGGTCCAGTGGTTAAGACTCAGCACTTTCACTGTGCCGCCAAAAAAAAAAAAAAAAAAAGAGTGATCTGCCTCACCCCCTCCACTGCTCATCTCCTCTTTGTCCAGGCTAAATATCTTCACGTCTATTATGAGGCAGTGTGGCAACTCTGGAATTAAACTGCCTGCACTCAAGTCTGGCTCTGCCACTTAAGCATAACCTCTGGGCCTCAGTTTCCTCATATGTGAAATGGGCATAATAGTAATAACCTTTACTGCATAGGCTCATTGTGATGTTTAAACGGCAAAGGCATTCGGTGAGGGTTGGCCACTAGTGTAGCTCCTCACGGGTTCTGCTTTCCATACGCACAACCCCCTGCTGTCTCTCCCTAGATGGGTGCCATTGATCACCCCTGCTGTTGGATGGTCACCCCTTCTGCGGCATCACCCCTCTGTGTTCAAGCCAGGCCAGAATGCAATGGGACTGTTCCCTCCCAATCTGACCATTTGCTCTCTGGAATAAACCAGGGTCTGAGTGGGAGAGAGAGAGGCTTGTCACCATACTCATGGGGAAAGCGGCCCTTTTCCCTTTGACCCTACTACACCTGTGACAAAGCACACTTTGTATATTTGTCTCTAGCCTAAGTACAAGAATAGGACACTCACAACCATCAGGAAAATGATTGTATCCCCCAAGATCAAGAACAGAAGGGCGCAGCTTCTGCTTCTGTGCACGAGAGTGGCTTGTGGCAGACCATCTCTCCTACTGAAACCAGCAAGGAAGGCTGAAATCAAATACAAAACCCCTCTCTATGAAGGCATCAGAGAGCTGTTGAGACAACCAGGACTTACGCAGGCAAAAATCTTAGAAAGGGGGGAACTGGATGGTAAGGTGGCCTGACATTCTGCTGTCACTTTTTGCGGCAGGGAATTTGTTTAATCCTGGACATGAAGCAAGGGGCCGAGGGTCCAATGAAGGGCCCAGGCAGTGGACTGCTACAAGGAGGCAGAGAAACAAGCAGAGCCTCAGGAAGCCTCCTGAGAATGGAGGGATTAAAAAAGCAGGGATTTGTGGGGGCCTGTGTTTCTTCTGAAGAGCAAGGACAGTTAAATTAGCCCAACACACCTCTCACTTTCCCCCCGGAAGACACTTGCCAAGTTCTGCAACTGACAGAGGAAACTGGAAAGCTGAGCAGGAAGCTTTGAAATGCCAAGTGGAGTTTCCAACAGCCTTGAGATGCTAAAACAATGAAGATTAAAGTCAGATGGGGCAGAAGCTTGTAAGGAATAGTCTCACCTTTTCAATAAACTACGAAAAACCCTAAATTCTTTTAACATGCTCTTGCAATTATGCAGTTTGTTGATGCAGTTGACTTTTGAACCCAAGTACAGGACTTTGAATGTATCCCTGTCTCACTTTAATTATTAGCAGTTTCAGCTCTTTTTGGACTTTTGGGACCTCTGTGAACCCGGCAGCCAATGAATCAGCCATCCTCTCCCAACTCCAAGTCACCTGTAAATCTGGCCAGAGTAATGGATTTCCTCTGTGTCAGACCCAAAATACAATAATAAAATAAACAAGCAATCAAACAAAGACCCTGGGAGGGAACTGGGAGAATAGCACCTTGCTTTACACGAGCTGAGTCGATTGTCCAACAAAATAACGTTGGCAGGGTCAGAATTTGCCGTTTCCCTTTGGACTGTTGCCTCCGGACATCGCTCTAAAGCCGCCAGTAGCAAAGTCTAACTTTTCAATGTGTTCTGCCTGCCGCTCACCGCCTCCTGAGGTGATGCTCAAAACCAGAAAGCTTGGGCTTCCCTGGTGGCGCAGTGGTTGAGAATCTGCCTGCAGGGGACATGGGTCCGAGCCCTGGTCTGGGAAGATCCCACATGCCGCAGAGCAACTGGGCCCGTGAGCCACAACTGCTGAGCCTGCGCATCTGGAGCCTGTGCTCCGCAACAAGAGAGGCCGCAATAGTGGGAGGCCCGTGCACTGCAATGAAGAGTGGCCCCCGCTTGCCACAACTAGAGAAAGCCCTCACACAGAAACGAAGATCCAACACAGCAAAAATAAATAATAAATACATTAATAAACTCCTACCCCCAACATCTTCTTAAAAAAACAAACAAACAAACAAAAAAACCCAGAAAGCTTGTTTGTGGTTGGAAGGACTGCATTCCTAAGCGGTGCATCTATCGGACAAGATGGCTATCTCCATAGGATTCTTGTTTCTGCTCTATCTCTTGGCTTCTCCACTCCCCCACGATGAAGGAGTTGAGCTAAATTTATATTAACAAACATTTACTGAGCATCTAATGTGTGCCAGGCACGGTGCTGAGCTCTTTAACTGTATCATCTCAATCAAGCCTCTTAAATATCCTCTTGGGTGGATATTGTTTCTTCATTTTAGGAAAGAGGAAACAGAGGCCTAGAGAAGTTCAGTGACTTACATACTGGTGATGACATGTCCAAAACTTGACTGCCATTTGACTGCATGGCCCTCATGCTTAACACAATTAGTTTAGCCTGCCTAGGTGATGCCTGAAGCCCCTTCCAGCTCCAAGCGTCTTTTCCTTCCGAAAACGTTTGTATCATCTGGTGCCCAACAGAGGAATGACTGACTGTTAAGACTGACTGTAAAATCCCCGAAACCATTCTTCTCCCTGTTCAGCTGGCACCTCCAGAGGCAGAAGACACCGGGCCTGTCTCAGGCTCCTGCCTTAGCAGCACACGGCTGATGTTATATGGAGTGATCCGAAGCGTAAAAGTACCATCTTCCTCACACGAGACAACTCTGATATCTAATTCAAGTGGCCTGTGCAGCCGTGGGCTCCGGGGAAATCTGCCACTCACAGTAACTTTTATTTTAATGGAGGGTTTCCCTTCTTTTCAGGGTGATACAAGTCTTTCTAATGAGAAATACCAAGCTTAAAGTTGCCTCAAGTCTTCAACAGAGTTTTTTCTATGTGGCTTAAAAGACTCCTTCTGATGCTGGAGCTTACAAAATGCTTCCAGCTACCCATTTGCTCAGCCCCTTTATTGTGACTGAATTTCTTTTTCTGATGGGGAAAGCCATCCTTGGGCTGTTTTAAAACAATTCCCAAATGGGTCAATGAAGCGGCGGGG
>NW_006797481.1:4804817-4819475 GCF_000442215.2 Lipotes vexillifer | reverse complement strand
GGGGCGCGGAATCCGGTCACCTGAAAGAAAACAGAATTTAAATACTATTTCAGCCATTCAAGTCATGACATCCATGTGTAACATCTTTTCACCCATATATATGTATCGACTATACTGCTGAACGTTGAAAATGAAATCTATAGTTTGCCAGAATCGTCCGGATTATTGCGAACTCTAAACTATATTCCAGTGGCAGGCAGGACTAAATAATTATTGGAGGCCATTCCCTTCCCCCACCATCCAGATTTATTTCATATTTAAATTTTTTTTAAGAATTAACAAGGGAGAAACGCCATCTGCCATTTTTGCCTAGGGATCTGGAATTGAAACTTTCACTGCTAATGGCTTGTGATTTTCCCCAGCTCTCCAGAAGCTTCAGAGATCTAATTTTTTCTAACAAAGGCTTCGTCTGCAGTGAATGAACCCTGGCTACGAAGTCAGCTTGCTTAAAACAATGGAGTTACGCAGACAATAGGAAAGAAGGGGCTGGCTTAGTGCGCTGAGTGCTAACCCCACACAGCCATCTGCGGTGATCTGAGTCCAGCCACCCCTGACACCGTCAAGTTCAGGGATAGGCTGGTCTTCTATTCATTCAATCCTTCCGTGGCTCTGGCAGAATGGGGGGGGGGGGGGGGGGTACGGCACCCTCATATCTACACATAACAATTCTCTGTTTAAGATTTCTCTGTGCTCCACACTCCTAAGAATGTCAGGCTGCCAAGAGAATGAAGAGAAGGGTAGAATCAAAACCGTTGTTCAAATATTTCAGGCTCATTTTCTTCTCCCTCCGCACCGCCCCCGCACCGAAAACCAAAACCAAAACCAAAAACCTCTGCCTCAAAAGTGTGAGCCATTCAAGATAATCTGCAGAACATGAAGATGGTGCAAGATCCTCTCACTGTTCCCTGCAGGTGCTGAAAGCAGTAGCATCGATTTGGTTGCCCAGGTCAGACACTTGGCGGTCATCCTGGATTTCACACCACATCCAATCAGGCACCGATTCCTGTTGACCAGACCTCTGCAATGGCACTCTCGTCACCAGCTTCCTCTTCCCCTCCAGTGTCCCTGCCCTGGGCCCAGTCCTCACTGCCTCTCACCTGGACTACTGCATCAGCCCCATCTGGCCTCCTGCCCCTCCCCTCGCCATGCACTGCCATGGGTTTCTCCAAATCGGAACAAACCTGATCACATCGGTCCTCTTAAGAGCTTGGCTGGTTGTCCCTGAGCTACAGGATAAAGTCTCGACTCCTTGCTCTGGCAGATGACCCCATCCCGGTCGGGAACCGATGAGCTTTACTGTCTCTCTTGGCCCCTTGAGGACTGTGTCTCAGCCCTTTTAGGTGGACCAGGGTCTGGGCCAAGGCGAGGCCCACTCCTCAGGGGAAGCCCAACTCATCCACGGGTTCTTTACTCTGCTCAGCTGCTCGACGCCAACTGTAATGTCAGTGACACCGGGAAGGGGGACACAGACACATCTCCAAACACTGCCCCCATCAAAGGGGATGCCACAGCCTATCCTCACAACATATAGTGGACTGATGTCCCAGAGGGAACACTGCAACTGTCAGAGACGGGAAATGTTAGAGCAGGGAACGTGGCAGTACGTGATCTGTAAATCATGGTTCTGTTCAATCAGTGAGTGTGAAAATTAAAATTTGTCTTGATAAGATAGAAACTAACAACAACAACAACAACAAAATGGTTGGTAAATGATGGAGAGATTACCACACCATGTCCCGGTGTACCTCATAGAGGGATGGACCGTCACACCTGCCAGCAACCCTCCTGGGTCTGTACCTTGCCCTGGTCTGTTAACACTTTGCAGCCCTCGCTGCCTGGGGGCTCTCACCTCCTGTCTCTCTGGGCCTCTCCAGAGTTCACAGTTCTCTGGGACGGATCCACAGGAAGGACCGCCCTGACTCAGGGACTCCTGGCTTTTCCCCTTCTTCACAGACCTCTCCACCGTGGGCAGCCAGCCCTGCATCCCATGGGTCTATACTTCACCCACAGTGGTCATTCACTGGTTCCAAACTCACTTGCATTTTCCCAGCTCCAAGATTCTGCTTTTGCCATCCTTTCCAGCCCCAAATGTCCATCATCCATCTGGGGACCCTCCAAACTCCTCTTACATATGTGGTTCCATTTCTTCCTGGATCCACTGACCTCCCGTCCCCAGAACACGGGGCAGAACTGAGCCCCATCACATGTTACCCAGGGTGGGTTGGAATGATCCAGAGAACAGTGACAGTATGGGGGAAATCATTACATTAAGTAATACGTGTATTGGAAATGTACCTCCCGAGGGAATGTGCGTGTGATCAAACATGTTTAGAAACGATTAATACGTGTTGAACTGGTGAAATAGGCTGTAGGCTGTACTGGATCAGCTGCATTGAAACTACACAAATACGTCTCAATTAGCAAAACGCAGAAAGCCAATACAGCTTCCGAATTTTGACAAACATCTTAGGAAGACACTTGTCAACACAGGAATATCAAAGAAGAGTCATTTTGCCATTTTAGGGACCACGACAGAGATGGGAGGCCCAGGGTGGAGTTGGAGACCAGTGCAGAGGACAGTCGCTGTGATCACCTGAGGAGGGATGCAGGTTGCGCCCGGCCTGTGAGATGACTCAGGAGTGGTACCTGCCTGTCGTTTCCACCGCTGCTGTGGCCACAAAGACCACGAATACGCGTCAGTGCTCATCAGCCATGGCCAGCCAGCACAGCTCGCCGCAGCCGACTCCCCTCCTCCAGGGAAGACCCTCGTCATTCGACTTCCAGGGCCCGTGCTTTTTCCTCTTCCTTCGCTGGCACAGCATCTCAGACTTTTCTGTTTCTTGTTTCTCTTGCATGCCCGAGGCTTCAGTCCGCAGACATCTCTTTTCCATTCCACACTCTCTCACTCAGGGAGTCTCTTCCAGTTTCTTGGCTTTAAACAGCATCGATGTGCTGATGACTCCCACGCCAACACTTCCAGCATGAGCCCCCCCCCCACCTCACTTGCACGTGCAACGGATGACTCTGACAAACAGGCCCCCTCACCTCCCCCTCCTCCAGCCGTCTGCACCTTAGTAACCGGTGACTTCGTGCTTCCAGTTACTTGAGCCAAAAATGCCGGCATCATTCCTTTTACATCCCACATCCAGTTGCCAGAATCCCCGGAGACTCCCACTCCAACCCCTGCCTGCTTCTCACCATCTCCACCTGTTGCCCTAATCCAAATCAGCACTGTCTCCCATCTGTACCTCACAAGAGCTTCCTAACTGGCCTCTCTGCCTACCTCAATCCCCATCAAAATCTATTCTCAACACAGCCATTGGGATCCTTTAAAAATATAAGTTAGATCATGCCACTCCACCGCTCAAGACCCTCACTTCCTGTCTCAGAGGACAAGCTGGAATCCTTGACCGTGGCGTACATAGCCCTCCCTGGCCTCATCTCCCAGCTATGTGGCCTCCTTGCTGGCCCTCTAACACGCAAGGCAACACCTACCTCAGGACCTTTGCACTAGCTGTTCCTCTGCCCAGGATGCTCTTGCCCCAGATAGCCACATGGCTTGATCACTTACCTTCCTTCGGTTGCTTCTCAGATGTCCCCTTCTCAGTGAGGCCTCCCTGGACTCCCTATTTTCAGTTCTAACCCCATCACTCCCTATCCCCCATTCAGCTTTAGTTTTTCCTCTGTACCATTTATCATTTGACATATTTGATAAGATTTTTATACACACACACACAAACGAACACACATACACACACACACACACACGAATGTAAGTTCCACAAGGACAGGAATTCGTATGTTTTATTCACTGCTGTATTCTCACGTCTAGAACAGATGCTAAATAAATATTTGTTGGTCTAGAACAGATGCTAAATAAATATTTGTTGGCTGCTTTGTGACTGACTGCGCATTGGTTCACCTGTGTCACTTGCCATCTTGACTGCACGGGAAGAAGCCCGGGGCCTCAGGGGGGCAGGATGGCAAGTCAAATCCTACCACAGTACCCACTGTGGGACATGACGGTGCTGGATTGACCTGTAAACACTTTCTGTGCCTCTCACATCTCAGAATACCCAGAGCCTACCACGGGGCCTAGAAAAAAAATGGGAGTAAATACTTGTTGAATTAATGAAATCCAGATAATTCAGGCCAAAGAGGAACCTGAATTAAACGAGATAATAAGAAACCACAGATGTGTGCTAAAAGACCCCTTTTCACGTTCTGCCCACCCTCTGGGGTTTGCTCGGGCAACGGCATCACTATGTGCGTAGCAGCAATGCTTCACTGCGGGTACAGGAAGTCATACGCCTAAGTTTACCTGATGACGTGGAGTTTCTGAGCTTCTGCCCACATTCACACTTGCTCCCATCACTGTCCGCACGTGAACTTTCTCCATCATGAGTGGAGGGGGCTTGGGATAAGTCATCATACACCTTAGATTCTAGTCTTCCCTCCACACTTACCAGCCTTAAGTATGACTTTAATCTCTGTGATTCTCTGTTTCTTCATCTGAAGTTAATTCTCTTACAATAAAAGAATAACTGGCTTGTGAGTTTGGTAGAAAAGATTCAGGGATGGCTGTTAAAGGAGATTTATGGTTTATGAACATGTGGAAAGCAAAGATCACCAGGACCCACAGTGGACTCACAGAGGAAAAGCGGTCAGATGAAATTGTTTCCTTCTTTGACAGGATTATTAGACTGGTAGAGATGAAGAACATCAAGGATTTAAGAATTCAGGAGGGCATTTGATAAATTCAGTGGGGCTGACATACGGATTGGACGCAAGGACTACTGAGCTGAGTGCAAGAACTATTAGGTGGCTTGGGGACTGGCTGGATACTGTTTTTCAGAGGTTGAAATTTGATGATCCCAGAGAGATGTTCTGAGCTCAGGACCTCAAGCCTCTATCCTCAGCAAAGTCCTGTTGAACCTTTGTATCACTGGATTGAATGAAAACAAAGAGGGCATGTTCACTACATTTGGGAATAGGCTGGGAGACAAAGATATCATGACCAGGATCAGAATCAGCATCTAAATCAACCTCACTCATAGACTAGAGGCAACGCACTGAACCTAAGAATATGAAATGGAAAGGGTAATGTGCTACCTTTGGCTCCCAGAGCTACCTGTCCAGGTATAGAAGGAGGGAAGCACGGTACAGTGGCAGAAGACTTGAAAACGTATAAAGGGTTTTTGTTGACTTAAGTCATTTGCCATCATATGTGATTTACTGTGCCTTCACCCTAACCCCCATTTCCCCCTTCCCACAAAAAGCTAACTTTGTCTTGGGTTATGGTCATGGAATTGTATCTACAAGGGTCAGGTGGGCATCCCACTGTATTCAGTGTTAGTCTGATGGTTTTAAGGACCACATTGCAAAAGGGATGTGAAATGAGCAATCAAAATGTGAAATGTTAAAAATTTCATTTATAATAGCGTCAAAAACAATAAAATATTTAGGATTAAACTTAAGAGGAGAAGTATAAAACTTATCTACTGAAAACTACAAAACATTGTTGAAAGACATTAAGGGAGACCTAAATAAATGGAAAGATATCCCATGTTCATGGATCAGAAAACTTAATACTGTTAACATGGCAGTACTCCCCAAAACTAGTCTCTAGTTTCAACACAAGTTCTTTAAAAACCTCAGTTGGCTTCTCTGAAGAAACTGACAAGCTGATTCTAAATTCATATGGAAATCCAAGGGATCCAGAATAGCCAAAACAATTTTGAAAAATAAGAGCAAAGTTGGAAGACTCACACTCTGTAATTTCAAAACTCACCACAGAACTTCAATAGTCAGTCGTGTGGTACCAGAGAAGGACAGACACACAGATCAACAGAATAGACTTGAGAGTTCAGAAATAAACCCTCACATGTGTAGTCAATTGAGTTTTGACAGGGGTGCTAAGACAATTTAGTGGGGGAAAGGACAGTCTTTTCAATAAATGGTACTGGGACAACTGAATATCAAACAAAACAATGAAGAAGGGCCCCTGCATCATACCATACACAAAAATGAATTCAAAATGGATGGAAGACCTAAGGGTAAGTGCTAAAAGTGTAAAACTCTCACGAGAAGAGATAAAAGTTACGAGGAAAAAAACATAGACATAAATCTTTGGGACCTTAGATTAGGCAATGGTTTCTTACACATGACATCAAAAGCGCAAGCAAAAAGAAGGAAAAAAGGATAAAGTGGACTTAACCAAAATTTAGAACTTTTATGCTTCAGAGGTTACCATCAAGAAAGTGAAAAGATAACCCACAGAGTGGGAGAAAATATTTGCGAATCATATACCTGATAAGGAAGTTGTATCTAGAATATATAAAGACCACTTACAAATCAATAATAAAAAGATAACCCAATTTAAAAATGGGCAAAGGATATGAATGGACATTTCTCCAAAGAAAGTTTACAGATGGCCAATAAGCACATGAGAAGATGCTAACATCTTCTGAAAAGCAAATCAAACTACAATGAGATATCACTTCGCACTCATGAGGATGACTATAATCAAAAAGACAGATAAACAGCTGTTGGCCAGAATGCAGAGGAATTAGAAGCTTCATATACTGCTGGTTGAGACGTAAAATGGCACAGTGGCTTTGGAAAACAGTCTGGCAGTGCCTCAAAAAGTTAAATATAGGGTTACCATGACCCAGAAATTCCCCTCCAAGGTATATACTCAAGAGAAGTCAAAACATGCATCCACACCAAAACTTGTATGTGAACGTTCACATCAGCATTATTCATAATAACCAATAAGCAGAAACAACCCAAATGTCCATCGATTGACTAATGAATAAACAAAACGTGACATATCCATACAATGCGATATTACTGAGCAATGAAAAGAAGTGAGGTACTTGGTACATCTACAACATAGATGAATCTTAAAAACACTGGTGCTAAATGAAAAAAGCAGTTACAAAATGCCACCTCCTGTATGATTCCATTTACATGAAGTATCCGGAATAAGCACTTAGTATCAGAGAACAATTCGTGTTTCCCAGGGCAGGGGTTGGGGTGGGGGGAATGGAGACTGGCTGCTACAGGAAAGGGAGTTTCCTTTTGGGGTGATAAAAATGATCTAAAATTGATCTGGTGATGGTTGCACAACTCCATGATACACTAAAAGTTATCGAACTGTACAATTTAAATGAGTGAATTGTATGGTATGTGAATTATAGCTCAATAGAACTGTTATTAAACGGGGAGCATATCAACAAACTGGATCTCAGAATGGCAAAAGGCTGTAAAATCGCATTCTAAGAAGCAAAGCTGAAGAGACTGGGGGCAAAACAAAAGAAGTTATCTTCAAATATTTAAGGGCTCAAGGTGGCAAGGGAATTAGATGCTCTGTGTGGTTCCTAAGCAGAGTCTGCACCTCCTTCTGGACTGCTCACTGGCCCCCCCACTACACCCCCAATATCTCCTACACATTTTCGTGTCTCAGCTTAACTGTCACCTCCCAGGGACGTTCCCCCAACTCCCCTTCCCCGTCATCTTTGCTGTGCACTCCCACTCGTAATGACATATTTATTTAATTACTGGGTTACAGTCTGAGGACCTCACTGAATTACGAATTATGAAGGGAGCCTACAGGCTTCCCGTTCACCATTGTCTCCCTAGAATTTATCACCGTGCCTGGCGTATATGAAGCACTTAACACGTATTTGTTAAATGAATAAATGAACAAGAAACATAACTGTCAGAGACTACAAACAGTCTACAGAAGAACTTTCTGAGAGTCAGAGCTGCCAACAGATTTGATAAGCTGCCCTGAGTGCCCTTGTGCCTCTCTTCACGGGAACTGTTCAAGCATGTGGGAGACAGAGGCGTCAGGGAACAGATTAATGCACCAAAGAGATGGTCACATGGGATTTCTTTCTCTGCTGTTTGAAAATCTCATATACAGTTCATGTGCTCTGGAAAAATCCTGAAAGGCAGATAACAAAAGTAATTAAATCAAATCAATCGAAGCACCCATAATCTCTCCACCACGCCGCAGCCACAGGTAACAGAGGGAATCCTTCCGGACGGTGGCAACACAGCATTTCAGTATGTGGACAAAGGCTACTTTAGTTAATGAGGGATTATGAACATCTCATAACCTTTCACCATAGCTCACACTTATTGGATGCTTAATTGGTGCCAGCCACTCCACTAAAAACTTCATGGGCATCTGATTCTCTTAAAACCCACTGAGGTGAATACTTAATATTATTCATAGTTCATGTCATAGATGGAGAAACTGGGATGTAGAGAATCATGTAAGTTTCTCAAGATCACAGACTAGCAAATGGCAGAGCCAGTTCACATCCCTGAAACCTGACTCCAGAAGGATTCCACTGATGTCTGTTGAACAACCACTGAATGAATGAATGAATGAATGAGTGCTCAGCTGCCCACATAAGGGAGAACTGAGCTGCTCTTAACCAGCTGCTTGGTTCTTATCTCAAAAATGCTCTAAATCGTATGTCACTCATCTCTTTATGGGTCACCCTATCCTAAGGCTAAAAATGGGGTCACTTAACAGCATAAAGAGCATTTCTTTGGCTCCAACTCCCACCTGCTATTGGGGGAGTCGTCCTCCAGGGGACCCTCAAATACCTCCTTGAATTGGCCTCTGTGCTTGCTGTTTCCCGTCGTCCAGGCTTCTGTCACCCACGGAGCCACTGCAGGGCCCTCTCTGGGCCACTCTGGCCACCCGCCTCCCACACTGGCTGAAGCTGACCGGCTCCCGCAGCTGCTGCAACGTTGCTGCATCCACTTCCGAGGTGCAGTGCCACCTCCTGCTGGGACGGGTGCCACCTCCTGCTGGGACGGGTGCCGCCGGTGCTGGTGCCACCGCCACCGCCAGTGCTGGTGCCACTGCCACCGCGAAAGTGCCACCAACACTGCCAGCGCCGGGCTCACCGCCTCTGCTGCCGCTGCCATCAGGTTGCTGGAGCCACCGCCTGTGTCATCACCGCGGGGCGCTGGCCGGCTCCCACCACTCTCAGAGGGGGAGGCACGTGCGGGAGCTGGGGGGCTTTTGCCATTGCCTGCTCAAGCCCCAGTCTACAGGCAGATGAGGGACAGACTGGGGGAAAGGACATCACGACATACTCAAAATGACCCTCTCCTCTGAGGAAGCGTCACTCTGCACTACCTTGGGATTTCCTGGGAGATGACGGGTCCCTCAGGCAAACAGGTTCCTGGAAAACGCAACTCATATTCCCAACATCTCTACATCCTACGGGGAGACAGTGAAGGCCAAGCTCGAGCAGCTTCCCACTCACCCTCTCTTCCCCTCCACTACAAGGAGGCCGAGACACACGTTTGTGACTCATCTTTCAAAATCCACAAGACCTCATGGTATGCACTTGTGAACTCACCTTACCCTTGACTTCACCCTGGTTCCCTTCCAGGCCTGTTTCTCAGATGTATCATTCTTATTATTGTATTACATGTGTGTCTGAAAGTCCCTTTTGGAATAAGACAGAAGAGATTACAAACGTAAAGGAAATCAAATGAAGAGCACACGTACACACTTTTTAAAAGGAAAGTCCATTTCTACATTTGGTGTGCTTCAATGGGGATTTCTTTCTGAAGACTTCAAATAAGCAGAAATTGTTGACCAAATGACTTGGTAGTTCCAGGTGAAAAACAGGGCTCTCTCAGGACGCCTTACTGAACATGAATTACAGAATGATTGCTCACTCTTCATCCTTTGTAGACAGACATTAAGAACACTGCTGGGCATGGCCGATCCTGGGCAAAGGTGGTCTTCAGGGCCCCCAACCTTCCTGACCCTCCATCACCTTTAGCCCAGAATTCCTTCCTTAAAAGAGCACCTAGGCTCTCGCTAAGCACTGGGTAGGCCACGATAGACAATGCATGTTAAGGTTTTAATCCCAAAACTCCATGCTTTGCAGTCAGAGGGGTCATATAACCTCAAAGGCAGGACCACGTGCATAATTTACAAGGCCCAGCACAAAATGAAAATGAGGGCCCTAACTCAAGTTATCAGGAATTTCAAGTGGGATAGGGAGGGTGGGAGGGAGGCTCAAGAGGGAGGGGTATGGAGATATATGGGTACATATGGCTGATTCACTTTGTTATACAGCAGAAACTAACACACCATTGTAAAGTGATTATACTCCAATAAAGATATTAAAAAAAAAGAAAAAGAATTTCAAGATGGCGACAGCAGAGCATTAAGCCAAGCACAGGGCCCCATGCAACAGAGGAGGTCGGACATCCAAGCCGGCCCTGCCCCAAGAGATGTAGGACGTATCAAGGGCACTGGAAGGCATAATTTAGGAAATTGTTTTTATATATAAAGACAAATGCCTATTTTTTAATGGAGAAACACTAAAAATTGGCAAATATTTAAAAAATAAGACAGAAAACTTCAGAGACACTCCATTCTTGCAGAAGCACCCGTTGATTCAGCTCTGCAATTTGGACCACTGTGGTGAAAAAGCACAAGAAACAATTTTTACCATGTTTCCATCCAAATCTGCATACCTGTCGGTGTTTTACCTTTTAAGAGACAAGTTTGGAAGGGGCGGTAAGAACATCGATGCCACGGCAAAGCAGGAAAGGGTCAGGTGGCCACGGGCCTAAACAGTTCTCAAAGGCAAAGGATGGGTGTGGTCTGGTGAGGCGGAGAGGAAGGGTTCTAGTATGGGTGGGGGAGGGCAGAGGAGCACAGAAAGAGAGAGATGCAAGGGGCAGGACCGGTAGTGGCAGGAAGGTCAACAGGATGAGGACGGGGCACGGGGGAGGGCTCACCCAGGGCCACTGAATTACTTCAGGAAAATCTATAGGAACCTGACAGCTTGTAAAGTTTTAGAGTCTGATTTTAAAACAGGGATTTCATGCTCATGAAGGGTAAGATAAACGTGATGCACTCGGTGTCAACTGGCACTTGTCTGTAAAGGACACATGAAATTTTTCCCTCTATGAGCAATAGTGTAAGACAGAATCCAAAGGGTAAATGAGAGATTTTTGCCCTTGAATTGGCTATTATTGAACCTTCACCCAACTCCCCAGATCTCAGAGGTGCCTCGCAGCTCTAGCAAAGCTTTCTGGTCTTGCGCTGAGGCCGTTCCCCCTGCTGGGTCGTTAGTCAGTCTTGCCCTACACATGACACACAGCACCTCCAGGATGGGAGGGTGCAGTGGGCGCTTGAGGCACAGAACGAAACCCACACGCACCATCACTAACGAGCTCAGGCTCAAGAGGGCTGAGTGGTGAGGAAAGATGCTTGGACAAAGCAGGACTTGTTACCTCCACACCTGAGATGATGCAGAGGGAACAACTCAAAACTGCTCCCTACCCAGGCCTCCTTCTCCTCTACGGACCATCCTACTTAGATGCAGTGACACCCAGCACAGAGCTGTGAGAGCCTAGAGGTCTGTCTCTCGGACTATCTAGGCCAAGGTACAAGCTGTCTCATCCAGGCTACCAGGAAACTAGATGAAGACAGACTCCAAACTCTCGGTTCAAAGTCAGAGACTGTGATGCACGTACATTCCTCCAGACCCCAACTGACTCTCTCCCGGCTCCCTTACTCTCTTTATATACATATATATGTCTGTTCATTTATGTACCTATACCTACATATTCGTATATATATATATGTGTAAATAACTATATCTCCAAGTATATAAAATATGTATATGTGCGCATGCACATACGTATGTGAAATATGCATATATATAAAGAGAGTAAGAGAGGTGGGGGGGAGAGAGAGAATACACATATGTATGACATACACAAATATGCAGTACAATTCAATTCCATTCAATTTTATTAAATTCAACCAACATTCAGAGTCTCTGCCATGCACCGGCCCTACGCTAGGCCCTGGAACACAGAGTGATATGAGAGTGTCACCAACCTCCAGGGCCTCACCATCTAGAAAGGAAAAAAACTGAAGCCACATGCCCGGATCTATCAGCATCGTGGCTACTTACAACGGGGCACAGCGTGGACTGGTGGTTCTAGATGGAGAGAGGTTAGTACTTGTGCTCCAGTCACGCTGGCTGGGCTCAGGTCCTGCTCCACTGCTTTCAAGCTGTGTGACCTTAAACATGCACCTTGTGGGTTCTCATCAGTAAAGTAGCAAAAGCACTTACACTTAACTGGCAGACAGAAGGCCCTCAGTAAAAGGGAACTTGTACTATTATTATTATGGAGAAGAATGTGAGATTCTCTCTCTTTTTTTTAACTACTTTCTTCTCATTTTGCACTGTAGTTTTCATTTGAACTAATGGTGGAATATAATTTCAAACTCGCCAATTACGAGTAGTTCGGTCTTTATCATGCGTCAGTTATAAATCGGCACAACAATGCAACATGACAAATGATCTCAAAACCTCAGCGGCACACAACACTGAGCATTTATTTCTCACACATCTGTATCGGAAGAATGTGAGATTCTGAAGGGGGACACAAAAGAGAAAAAGGTCAATCTAACATGGGGGGCATCAGGAGAAGCTTGGTGGGGGAGGTGGCACAATGAGTAGGTATTTGTCAGGAAAACAATAGGGAGAAAAGGCATTCTAAGGATAAAGAAGAATTTGTTCAAAGGCCCTGAGGCATGAAACATCCTGAAATGTCTAGAGAACCGCCAGCAGGTCAGCACAACCAGAGTAAGGGTTTAAGGTCAAAGAGAAGGGCCACTTAAACAATGGAAAAACAAAATCAGACCTGCCTTTCAGAAAAGCTTAGGTAATGTCTAGCTGAACACAATTCCACCTTTCCAGGGTCACCATTGTGATGATCAGTTATCACGCATACAACTGTGGTATATTAATGCCAGCGGACTTGTAATTCACATGTTCTTTCCTCTGTTCACAAGTGCTCAGAAGTTTTTTGTTTATTTGTTTGTTTCAGTTTTAGTAACTAATTGGCTTATTTTTCCAGGCTGGTTTAGTTGCTGCAGAAGGTTTTCTTTACCACTAACATCTTACAGAATGATTTCTAAATGCTCACCTTCCCAGCCACAAGGAGAGTCTTAAGTGGCCACTTCTTAGCATTCGTAAGAGCCAGACAGCAATCACTGGCCCTCAAAGCACACATCCAACAGCGGCAGCTTTGCGGATCAGGACTTGAGACAGAGGCACATGTAGGAGGCAGAGCCCAGACAGGGGTTAGTACTGGGACTAGAGGCGGAGCTATATCCCCGGAGAAAAGCAGTACACGTAAACAAAGGAGGTCGCTGAAGGAGAGGAAAAAGAGCATGTGCTGTGGCATGAGATGGATGGGCGAAAACGCAAAGTGGGTCTTTTAAGGGAATTTAGTGACAAAGGAGGTCCCTGGAGGGAAAGCGTGAGACAGGCAACTAAACTGTTTGAACATGTCTAGATTCATTTGCTCACTCATCATTCATGAGGTCAGCCTATTAGTCGATTCTATTAATTCTCTTTGTTCAAATATGTCCCGGGTATTGAGAAAATAACAGAACAGCGCATGGTCTCCAACCATGAGGAACCTGGGACAGTGCGAAGAGAACTCACTGCCATCCGGCTCCTGATACACACCAGGTGTCGTCCTAGGTGTGTTTATGTACTCTGTCTCATTTAACTTAACAACACTCCTTTGGTAAAACCAACAGACAGTCTCTGTTTCTGGCCACAATTTTCATTGTCCCACGTTAGAGAAAACCGAGGCAGCGGGTGGAAGAGGCATCACTGCGTGAAGAAAGGAAGCTGAAAACTTAGCTTCAGACACCCATCACCTGAGTCTCCCTCCTCCTTCTCAGAACTGTAAGCTTGGGGTTTGGTCTTAAATTTTCAGAAAACAAACATGGCGTTTTTCAGTTCACTTTTTTCCCTTTAACACAGCACTGCCCCCAAAAGCCCATGTATTAATCCAGTCATTCTTTGTCCACCGCCCCATAACAGGCTCAGTCAGTGTGTGTGTGTGCGTGTGTGTGTCTGTGTTTGTGTGAGTGTGTGTGTGTGCATGCGTGCGTGCACGCTCCAGCGCTGGCAGGTTCAGTTCAGGCACAAATCAGTCGGCAGTGCTGCCATCCCCGCAGGATCTGCCAGGGTGTCAAATCCAAATTCTAGGCACAGATGTCGTATCACTGCCACAGGACTGCCTCTTTGTGTCATAGTTGCTGTAGCCTGGGGCGCCTGGGTCATCTGAGCACCAGTGGTATTTTGCTTGTTTTAAGTTGTTAAAAAAAGAAAAGGGGAGACACAGCACAAAAAATAAGATAATCATATCACCCCATCATGCTGCACTCCAACTTAGCATGATTTCATGGTCAACTGAGAAATTCAAAGAGTGCTGTAGAAACAATGAAAGTAAGCATGAGAAATAGGAGGACCTCTATCAATCACTCTTTGTTTCTCAGACGACTTTTCTCCTGAAAAATCAAACAATAAATTATTTAGTGAGCACCTACTATGTGTCAGGTACTCTATATCCAATGGAACATGTTAGGATTTCTTTTCCCTATTGTCTTTTCTTCGATAAAAGATTTAAGGCGTTGATCAGGATGCTTCAGCTGTTTTCTCCTCAAGCAATTTTATCGTTATGAATGTCTTCAGGAGTTTAATGCTTTGATGGCTATGCATCTTTTTTGCTTTGTTTTGTTTTCTCCCTACTATTGTTTTTCACTTAAAACTTTTCTTTCCCTTC
>NW_006797481.1:4803674-4804794 GCF_000442215.2 Lipotes vexillifer | reverse complement strand
TTTCCCTACCCTCTGATTTTTAGGGAGAAAACAAATCTAGCATCTGGAGTCTGAGACCACTTGAAAAGTCTGGGCCAGGGATTCCTAATGACCTCCCAGAGATAACCCAAATTGCTGATTTAGCAAAGTCCATTCTTGACCTTGACATAAGACAAGACAGGCAAAGGGGAAGGACTTGGGAGGGAGCCCTGAAAGAAAAAGGATCATAGAATCCCTCAGATCTCGCCAGGCCCCCTCCCCCATTCAGCAAACACCTGGCTGAGTTGGAAAACATGACCGGCCCAACCTTCCTATTGGCACCAATTGAAGCTGTCAGCTCTCGGCTTGTCACCAGTTGCACTGGGAGGCCCTGGGCAGCCACAAGAGCCCTAATTAGGCAGAAATGACACTTCTACAACTGACCTGCCAGGACCTTTGGCAAACCATTTAACATCATTAGTTAACATTTTTTAAAAGTGTGAATGTAAATGAACAGCCAGTGGCTTTCAATGGAGTTTGTCGGTGGCATCTCCCCCCTCCCTGCTCACTCTTTCTCTTGTTACATGAATAGTCCGCTTGTTTTCTCCAGAATTGGAGGGAGGCTGGGGAAGAAGGAAGATGAGGACCAGTCCTCTGAGAGGAGAGACATGTTAAAGCATAAACAAGCTCGGCGGAGGGGCGAAACCGTCTCCTCCAGATGCAGGCCCCCAGGGCCAGCGTGCGCCCAGCAGGTTAGACGGGTGCCAGGTCCCGCTCTACGAGCCGTCCTTGTGAGCGTGGATGGCGACCTTCCTAGGCTTTGGGTAGGTAAATGACTTCATGACTTAAGTGCCTCTGCAATCCTCTCTCTCTCTCGCACCTCTTCCCACTTGTTGGAATTCTGAACAAGCAATTCTGAACAAGTGGCGGTTTAGCAAATACCTTACGTGCGCACAAATCGAAGCGTACCTAGTCCCTCTCTAAAAGGATGTCGTTCTAGGGGTGACTGCTTCCGACGCCGGTTCGATACTTACACAAATTAGTTCATTTCCTACCTGAAGCAGTTATTTCCCACCTTGAATCACGCTTCACTTTGTTCTTTGCTGTACACGCACAGAATCCGTACACGCCAACACTCTCCATCTGTAGGAGGGGGAAAGAG
>NW_006797481.1:4782154-4803595 GCF_000442215.2 Lipotes vexillifer | reverse complement strand
GGAAAGAGTTACACTGTGAAAATGGCACTCTCTGTGCTTCCGTGCCGCTCGCAAGCCCTGTGCTCGGGGCGGTAGGCAGTCTGAAAGGCAGCACCAGGCAGAAGGGAAGCGAAGGTTTAGGGGGACGGCGGAGGCGCTGGTCCCTGCGGGCCTTTGACTTACCACCTAGTCCTTGTGGGGCCCTGGGCAAGGTGCTTTGCCCTGAGTCTCAGATGTTTTCATCTGTAAGACAGAGATAACGCCTTACTGCTTCAAGCGAGAAAAAAAAAAAAAAAAAAAGATGGACATATCATGAGAACTGGGAAATGGTGTGTAAAGGTAAGGCGCTGCCAAAACCGAGGGGCTATGCCAGGCTCTCATCTATCATCTATCTTGGAGATTTGACGTTGCGAATCTGTCCTCTTGACTCCCAAGGCACGCTCCACAAAGCCACAGCACCACCAGCACATCCCGGGTCCCTCCCTGCCCCCCACCTCCACTCCGGCGGCTGCAAGTACTACACAGAAAAGTGCATGGGTGCAAAGCAAATTCAGTTATAATAGCCATTTAGGCTCTCTGCTGGATCCATAAACAGTACAAGAGGGGAAGCACGTCTTGTCCCTGTCTGCCTTTCCGGGAGCCCTGAGGACAGTGGTGGGTACACAGAAGATGCACAATAACTGTTTACTGAGCTGAAATGCAGTGCCGTTTCCAGACCTGTGCTTACAGCAGCCGGAACGTGTGTGCTTTAGGAAAGCAGCACAAGATCCTAAGTGTGCAGAGCTTTACTTGTCCCTGAATTAAAGACGAGTAAAATCAAGCGGGCAGCGTCTGGTGGAGAATGCCTGTAAGTAGTCATGGGAGAGAAGCAAAAGTAAACAGTCTTAGTTTGGGGCAGAGAGAAAATACGGGGAAATGTCCTTAATAACAGTAAATGGGAAAGGGAGAGAGCAGCTCATCGTGATGGAGCATTTAGTGCTTTTAAGCTAAATACCTCAGCATATTAAGCAAATAGAGAAAAGCCAGCTAGAAGATGTCAGCAAATTGAACCGACCGGCGCTCAGAAAGCCGGTAGGAGGTGTCTGGTGGTGACCCCTTTTCCCATCACGTGCCTGCTCCGCGCCCGGTAGTTTAGTGTTGCTTCTCCTCTCCAGCTGCGGAGTTTATTGAAAAGCTCTTGCTCCCTGCCTGGATTTGGCACATTTTCTGCAGGTGCCTCCTACTGCGGCCACAATGGGCTGCTAGGGAGGTTTAGACCTGTCAACAGCGACAGGGGAGGGGGCGGCGGCGGTGGAGTGAGCGCAGCCATTGTCTTAAAGGGCCAGCGACATTCTGCGCCGCCGCGGAGCCCGCAGCACCGGCACCTGCTAATGAGATGAATCCTTTCTCCCGCTCTCTCTTTCTCTCTTTAATGATTTAACTTGATCGCTTTGGTTCCTTTCTGGAAGGGAAATTGCTCCATTGATCATATAAAGTAATTGCCTGTAAAACATTGCTCTGCAGCAACTACAACTTCCCTGGCTGAAAATGTCACGGCAATTGAAAAGCTCTTAGCCCAGTTCAAGAATGAGGTTGCTCAAGAGAACCGTCTTTGCGTACGTCCGCAAGCACTTGCGTGTTCTGAAAGTTACAAGTTTTTGGTGTGACGGGTGGATTTTTACGACAGAGAATTTCCCTTCATGTAGCGTAGGAATTCTTGCATAAGACTGTGGGAAACTACCCAAACTAAACTAAAAACAGCCTCAACCCGAAAATCACATATATTCGTTCAGGCAAAAAGGAGATTGTTTTTTCAGTCACCCATGGCTTTCTTTTCCCAGAAGCCATGAATTCCGGAGGGACGCCCATGAGGGTCAGGTTGATTGAGAGCGTCACCCCCTAGTTCCCATCACATAAGAAGACAGTATCTCTGTCTAGCAGGTAGCAGGGGCCTTGGATTTGGAAAGAGGAATCAATGTTCTAATTGTTTAAGATTTGCTGATTTTTTCAGACCTGTCACTTGGCGGCAGCAGTGACACACTGTGGGAATGGTGACGGGGGCCACACACTTAAGGAGTTTTCATAAATGTTAGTCATCACCATGCCAACGTGAGGGAGTAACTCACCTGGGGAAAAATTACTTTGTCTTAAGCATGAACCTGCCAGCCAAATAAACAGCGTTAGTGATGGTTTTCGATTTCTTCTGACAGGTGGAAGCCTAAGTTTGTATCTGAATAAGAGAGAGAGGGAGTTTTGTTTTTTGTTTTTTTCAATTTAATTGATGGGAAGCACCACTTGCTAAATGAGATGCTGCTTGCCGCATTACTAATTCGGGAACGAACCCTCAGGTGAATCACCTTCCAACGGGATGAGCCATGAATATATTTTGTAGCCAATGAAGGGCAGAGACATGCTTGTTATTGTACTTTTTTCCAAAAGGCAAAAATATCTGCCTGCTTTCTCGACAAACAAGAGTATAGCGAACTCAGATATTAAAAGGCCATTTAAAACTATACCTCTGAGGAAGGCCCCAGAACTTTTTACATCTAAACCCCCTGAAAGGTCGTGGTACAAGCTTCATAACTGTAAACAGGTACAACACATTTTTTTCCTTGGAATTTAGGAATTTTGGATTTTCGATTTTTAAATCTTTTAATATTGTCAGAAAATGCACGATATTCGGTTAGGGCAATTACACATATTACACCAAAATACACTGTATATAATAAAAGGTGTTTTTCCTTTATCTACCCATATGGTGAAGAAAAATTTTAAATTCTTTAAGTTTAAACCCATTAAATAAGTTGATTCCTGGATAAGAAAGAAGAATTATGTTCACAGTCTTTCACCAGCAACTGGAATTTATTTCTTCTATGTGCTTATTATAAGGGAAGGTCTTTTTTGGGGGGGGAGGGTCTGTAAAATGAGGGGGTAGAACTGAATGACCCCTAAAGTTCTGCCTGGCTCTATGATTTCCTTGTCTATAAAAATGATCCCTATCATGGCAAACAGAGAGATGAACGGTAAATACGACCACACAGTTATTTCTAGCAGCTTTGCCTATTAGATAGGCGGTCAAGACAGAGTAAAAGTGGGTTAAGTAAGCCCCTGAGGCCAAGACTAGGAGCGCCTGAACCATCAAGGCCAGACCCCCAGACCCCCTCGTAAAACGCTGTGCAGCAGCAGGACCGCACTGGGAAGGTGGCGGCGGATGGGGGGGGGGGAAAGCGGGAGGGTGGCCCGCCTGCCGCTGGTGCCCAGGCCCAGTGTCCTCCTCCTGAACTCCCAGAGTGACAGTATGCGTGGACAGTGTTAACACCGTTTCACCGTATTTCTGGAGGAAGAAGCAAATGTGAAGAGGAGGAAAACAAACCAAAGGAGCACATCGTCAGAGAATGAGTGTCAAATCTGGCCGAAGCCAGGGCTGGTTTCACTTTTGCATCCTCCCCTTTTCGTTTCTTTGCACACGATGCAAGAGGTCTGAAAAGAATTCCAAAGTTCAGAGACAACAAAACGGGGCTGCACATCCTATTCCTCATGTAGGCCTTCGTAGCACATTTTAAACCACCTGAGTTTCCAAGGTAGAACTTAACCTTGGGTTATGTGTCTTTGAAGTTCATACTAAATAGGGTTTGTCAAGATGTTGGGCGTGCGTTAAAAAAAAAAGATGCATTTTAAAATGCTGCATCATTCCTATGTCTATGCACATCTATTTGATGAAAGGTGCACGTAGTGATGAGAATTACACCCCGGGCTAATATTTGATTGTTCTGAAGGGTAAGAGCTAACATTCTTCATGATCAGATTCTCTAAATTTACTTATACAGTGAGAGCCACGGGCATCTCGGCCTGAGCCCTTTATTTACTCAGTGTTTACACTTGTTACACGACAAGGATCTCATCCTCTAAAAGTTAACACACGGAAATGTTAAGATCCTTTATACTTAAATAAAAAGTTAACACCAGGCAGATGGCTAACAGTACCTATTGAAATATTTATATTCCATATGTAAGGTGTGCTTGCTTTCCATTTAGAAAAGGATGTCAATTTGAAACTTGCTTTATAGCTCCTGAATTAATATAGAACCACCAGCTAAGGGAAGAAAAAGATTTTACTATTTTATTCCTTGGTACAAGGCATGGGATCGTCTAAATGAACACTTCAGCTGCAGTTTTTTATGACTAAGTCAGACATTACAGAAGCTATAAAACATTACAAACACAGACTTCACTCCCCCTCCTCCATGAAAAGCTTGAGCCTACTTTTTTCATGCCCTATAATGTCCTTAGAATTACATGCTGCAAAGTTTCCTTTCTTTCAAAAGTCAGAAAGCACTAAGTGTTCCCCTACTGTTTTTTTCCAGTTTGTTTGATACAGGATCACAGCCCCTTTCCTCCAATCATATCCTTTCAGAGTTATAGCTCATTTTAAAATATCCAACAACAGAAATAGACACACGTTAGTAATCAACACAAGTATGACTGACCCACAGGACTAGTTGTAGGATGCCTACCATTAAGAACAAAAAAACCCTAAAATTTTACCTACACATTTTGTCAAAACCTGATGAGACAGGATGGCATGAGGTGTATAGTCCTAAAGTCTAAATTTGGAGAGGAAGGTGAGTCTCTCATAAACATAAAAATCATACAGGGTGATTCAGATGTGGCAGCTGAGCCTTTACCCCAGAGGGTACAGGTGGGTGTGTGACGTTCTCTGATCCACTAGCCAGGGTCTGGTCTTGTGTCAAGTAGGGTAGTGCTTTTTATCTTAGCATTAGGGCTTGGAAAAGAGTGTGAAAAATTCAAGGCATCCCCTAGTGAGTCAGAATCAAACCCAGGCAACATACACAGGGGAAGGTGAAAACGGTCATTGTCTTAGTTTAGGAGAAAGCACACACGGTGATTCCTTCTGTTCTCATAGAACAAATAATACTTGGAGATAAAAAGTCTATTGCAAATATAAATGAAAAGAGAGCTTATAACTTTGAATTCTTCACTTTGATTGCATTTTTGGCTTTTGTAGATTTGTAATTATCTCAAAAACAGACAACGAATTTTCCAACAATAGGTTTATGAGACATGTACAGAAAAACACAAATTGAACTTCTGTATATTTATATTTTTCTTGCAATGGTCTTAATTAAGAATTCAAAACGGCTCTATTTTTCAGTAAAGTAACAAATGAGACAGGACAATATTCATTCTAAAGCTCATAAGTTGATACACATTTTACTTATTTCAAATACCATACATTAAAAGTTATATTTTTGTTCTTACGCTGCAAAACATACTCTTTGATTCTTAGCCTACAAAAGACAGTCTTTGATTTTGTATTCTCAAAATCGGCGCAGAAACTTCATTTTTCCCTTATATCCTCTCAGTTTGGCTATAAAGAAACGAAAGCATTGATGATTAGGCAACCAAAGTTCAGGTCAGATCCACAAGTTAATAAAAATTCCAATAAGTGCTGGCATGGAATAATTTTACATCGAAAAGAAATCTGATACTAGTTCTCTCAAACAGGGACTCCACTTTTAACACTTTAGAGGTAGAAAAAGTCTTTAGAAGGTACAGACATCTACAGTTCACCAAGAGGGCTCTTCTCTATGAAATTCCCTGCCTCGTGAGTTCATTTCACAATCTTCCCCATTTCCAAATTCCTGTATAGGTTATACAAATATTGGGCCATGAACTTTGGGAAAGATGGTTCCTTAGAACAGCTCAGGGATATTTTAAATCACTCTGTTGGTCATAAATCAACTCATTTTTACAACAGTCTAACGGTAGCTATTGAACAAGTGCAGCTCCTTCCGGGAGCCGAGCCAGTTCTGACAAGGGTAGTGGGAGAGAGTGCTGCCTTTGGCCGCATCTCTGCACACAAAAAGAAATGGAGACCAGAGGGCACCTGCATACTTCTATTCCAAACCTCGCTTTTGCCTCAATTATTTATTTCAAATGAAAGTAACTTCACATAAAATTATCCTAATACACATCAACTCTTTATTTCTGTCCGAGCACTACTGTGTTAGATTCTCCTGCACGTTTCTTTTCCTTCCTGTCCCCAACTGTAGCATTTAAAATATAGTTACGCTGACTACAGCTAGAGCCGAAGGTAGGCATCATTAATAACGTATTAAAATTCTTTCCATTTTAGAAATAATATTTTAGTTTTTCACCTTACTATGTCTCTCCTTCAAGTATTAATGGAAACATTATTTACTTTTCTGAAAAACCAATGCTGATCATTACTATTTTCCTTCCATGATATCCACCTAAGGTATTGAATGCACAATCACAAAATGTAATAATTGTATTATTTAATTAAAAACAGGATCCATTACCCCTTGCTAATATACAACACAATTCCGTGTATTGCTTTAAACTGTACAGGAATTTAATCTAACACATTAGATCCACATTAAAGATTCATTCGCAAGTGTCACCTTAAATTATTTTGTAAGTACATAGTGATTCAATGATAACAAATTTATATATGACTGTCATATATGAAAGAGATGCAGTAAAATCAATATTGAGGAATTTGCCTAAAATTATTCACTAAAAACTCATGGAAATTTACTCCCGCAAATCACAATTCTTCAAGAAGTCATTCTCATCTGCATCTATGCCAGTATTTTTTAAAAATAGTCAAAGAATTAACTTCTCAAACAGGACAAAAAAGGCAAATCAAGGAAGAAAAAGAGAAAAAACAACAAGAACAACAAACAATCCTACACTTTGCCAATAACCATTGTAAAGAGTCAAATCCTAAATATTTAACAACTGAATTTTTTAAATCTCCCAAATAATTTTTCAAAGGTTTAACAATACCATGAGATTCATGACCAGGCCTGCAGAAATCATCAGTTATAAAGGCATAGACGGTCTTTTGATTTTGCTAATAAGAAATAGATAATTCCTCTTCAGCAGATTAAAGTACATTTTCTAGGAAGGAAAATCCCCTTCAATTAGGTTCTTAGGTTTAATTACAAAAGTCAAACGATTTATTAGCTCTCACTCAAGTGCAGCAACAAAACACATAGGCCCACAGCTCTCAGGGACCAGGAAACAAACCAAATCAATATTTGCACCAGTAACAAGAGAAAATATTTTTAGCCATAATTTTATAAAATATCTAACTGGTCCTCTTAGCTGGGACTCCTCTCTTCTTTGCTGCCCCCTATGTGGAAAATACATTTAACTTTATTCACAATAAATGCAATTACTACATTTATTTTACTACTTTTATATTAAGAAAAGTACAAATTAGAAAACCTGGCCTTTGTCGGATATTTTATATGTATTCATTTTGCCTTATGAACCACATAATTATGTCACAGAAATACTCTTAAGTTGTATCTATTTCTATAAAGTTAAAAAGTATCTATTTTAAAATGGCAAAATAGCTTGCTTAAAGAATTTCTTTTGCCTGATTTTTTTTCCTTTTCACTGTCTGAACTCACTGGACTAATTGCCCTACTTCCAGTTTCATTCTGCCTATATATAAATCGTGTGTCTACACCCTGAAAAATACCAATTAAACTACCAGCAGCAACATCTCCAACAGTATCTTTTGGTCCTCAGTGTCAAAGCCCTTTGAACAAATGACCGGAAGGCTGAATCTAAAACAGCCATTGACAGGATGCCAGTTTTGAACACTCACTTTACAACTATGACTCCAGCTTCCTGCTGCATTTAGGAAGCAAGAGAGAAATAACACATCAACTTTATAATTTTGTGCAAATGGTAAACGTTTAAAGGTCACTAATATGACCTTTTAAAGGGGGGGGTTCCCCTTATCATTTAATTCAATTCCATCTGAATTCCTGTACAAAGCTAAATGAAGGTTTTCAGACAAATACCGCCAAACTGCTAGAAAATGCTACATTTTCCTTCTCCTTAATTTACTTCGTAATAACGACATCATTAATAATGACTGGGCACAGCGGGAAGAAGTTCACATGGATTTTTAAATTTAATTCATAGTGGGCTTCCCCGGTGGCGCAGTGGTTGAGAGTCCGCCTGCCGATGCAGGGGACGCAGGTTCGTGCCCCGGTCTGGGAAGATCCCACATGCCGCGGAGCGGCTGGGCCCGTGAGCCATGGCTGCTGAGCCTGCGCGTCCGGAGCCTGTGCTCAGCAACGGGAGAGGCCACGACAGTGAGAGGCCCGCGTACCGCAAAAAAAAAAAAAAAAATTAATTCATAGCAATCCTATGGAATTGAAAATACTAGTCAATGGGGAAATGGGCTCAGAGAGGTTAAGTAACTTGTACAAGGTCACACAGCTGGGAACTGGAAGAGCCAGGACTTGAACCCATGGGGTCTGATTCCAAGACCCAATACTTCTAGGCTTTCTTGGCAGGTAGCATCCATTATCAAACCATTCCTGGGTGAAGCCGTAGTCATTCTCTTTATGACATGATCCATGAAGAAATCTTTTAGAGCTGTAGTTCTCAACCTTGGCTGCACATTAATATCACACATTCAAAACATACCCATGCTTGGGTCCCACCCCCCGAGATTCCATTTTAATAGGCCTGGGGTAGGGTCCAGGCATCAGCATTTTTCAATAATACTACAGCAGTGAATAAAATAGGTAATCCTTCTCTTTGTGGTGCTTCAATTCTAATGTGCTTAGATTCTAGTAGAAGCTAGTAGAATCCCCAGGTGATTCTAATGTACAGCCCTGACTGAGAATCAATGATCGAGAGATTAACACAATTTACCCAGGCTCCTCTCTCTAGGCTCTCAATGTGAGCAACTCAACTGGCTTCCTAGAGAGGATGGGCAAGAGTCTAGCAAAAGCTGACATGAGGCAGCAGAATCTGACTGAGTTCTAGACTTGGGAGGTAGTGGAGCACAGTGGGAAATGCGTGGGCATTGGAGTCAGTCAGACCTGGGTTCAAATTCCATCTCTACTATTTATTAACGGTGTAACCTTGGGCCAGTCACTTACCTTTCGTGACTGTTTTGCAGATTCAGTGGGATGATACAAGGAAAGACCCAGGCATATAAAAGGGCTCCATCAATGGCAGTTACTGCTGTGGTTTTTGTTGTTCTTAGTACTACAGTGGAAATGACTATTGACGGGGGGCATTAGTAATGAAAAAATCAAATTAGGAAAAACATTTTTTAATTAGTCAAATCATTCCTACTTTTATTACCTAGCATTTAATTTACAGCTATTTATGTTGCAATTAGCTTGGCAATCATATTTCTCATTCATGACAACTGCGTGAGGAAGGGTAACTATTACTCCCATTTTTTAGATGAGGAAAAGGCAACATTTCCATCTATTCTGTCTCCAGTTTCTATGATTCTATGATTAAAGGCACCTGCAATGATGTTCATTAGTTCCCTATGAAAAATGATATTCAACACAGATGGCAAATGCAGGAAAGAAGAATTAACAAGCACTTGATAGCAACCCCCAAATAACATCTAAATAATCACTTCGGAACATTAAAATCATGGCAAACAAGTTCCAGTTTATATAAAGGTGTTGGAAAGGATTAAGGAAAAATGAACAAATACGTTTTTATTTATCCTCATTCATTTAGGAAATGTCTGACATAGCTTAGAAGTTCTTTTTGAAATGCAGACTGAAAAATGGTTAATCTCCTCTATGAAGGATCTTCAATTAGCAGATAGGAATAGCCTAACATGTCCTGATATTTTATCTTGAATCAGAGCTACAAAGTAGGAGAGATCTGAGATGGAGAGCCAGTTCAGGGCTTCTCAGTCAAGGTCCCCGAGAAGCCCATAGACGTGGGCAAGTGGCCTACAATTCCGAACACACACCAAACACACCCAGGACACTGAAGAATGGCTTGCCTTAAATGTATTTTTGTCACATGTACAGAATTCCCATGAATGAAATACAAATGCCTCTAGAGGGACCACTGAATTCAGTCACTATACATCACAACTATTACATGGGCTGTGGTGGAGGAGGGTGGTGTCTCAATCTTTTGTTGTTGTTTAAAAGGAGTCTTCATAATGAAAAAGGCTGGGAAACCTTTTTCCTAACACTGATATAGTCCAACCCTCTCATTTTATCCATGAGGTCCCAGAAGATCTTGGGGACAGCTGGGACTCCAATCTAAGTTTTCTAGTACCCAGACAAATGGTCCTCGCCCCACACCATACATCCCTCCCGACGCGGCAACCCCATTCTCCTTCTAGAGGAGGAGTCCTACCCTCTCTCCCTGGATATGTTCCAGAATTTTCTATATCTCCTGAGCCTTTCCTTCCCTACATTTCCCTCCCCTCATCAACTCCCAGTTTACACCTTTAGGGTGAGCAGCACTCAGTCCCTTTCAAGCTCTGACACTCTGTAAGTACCCGTGGACAGTCTCAATATGAAATGGAAATATAGTCACCAAGGTACTGAAACAAGGAGTGTGTTAAGTATATAAAATATGCATATGCATAAATGTATCTTACATCCCAAACCCTAGTACTTCTAATATCTGTGGAAAAGAAGAAAATTGGAATATTCATGAATAATAATTTTATTTACTCTGGATCTGTCAACACCAATAGGCCATTAAACCCCTAGCACACCAACTTTTCAAAATGCTTTCACGTCTATCATTATTTCAGTTTATTGTCCCAATGGTTCACTAGGATGTAAGTGCTACTGAAGTGCCAATGGAACTTAAGTGCCACAAAGAGAAGAGATGTTATCCATTTTATTCACTGCTTTTCCCCCGGGGCCTAGAACAGTGCCTGACGCATGGTAAGCATTCAATAAATATTGGTTGATTGAGTGAATGACAGAAGTAAACAGGGAGGGTAGGTTTATTTATTTATTTAGCCTTCAATAAGTTTTATTTTTATTTGAGGAGATGGAATGATCCATAAGGGCAGAACTGAGTTCCTAAAAATCTCTTTTCAGTCTTCAATTCTCCTATAACATTTGACTTAATATCCTTCCCTCAAATATGTTTTCCCTCAAATATTTTTAATGTAATTCTTCAAAGTTATATAAGTAATACACTCATTTCAGGAAAATCAGATACCACTAATATATAAAAAGAAGAAAATAAAAGATCCCATCACCTAAGGATGACACAATTAACATGCAAATGTATATCTTTTTAGACTTTATTCCATGCATGTGTACACACACAGACACACACATCTGAGAAAGTCCCCAAACTCTCTGCCCTAGATTCCGGGCTGTGGATTTTTTTCTTTTTTCTCTAAGTCCTTTTTGTTTGTCCCCCTGTGTCCTAAATAAATTTGTTCCCCAATATTTAGGTCCTGAGTTTAAGAGGACTGATTTCCCTTTTCCCTCCAGAGCATTCATCTAGTCTTATTCAACTTTAAATTCTTTGTGGATGTCTTATATCTGTGTCTTCAGTCCTCCCGTTCCTCTGGGATATCTCAAGCTTCACACATCTACAACCAAATGTACCATATTTCCTCCATCAAAACCAGATCACTCTCTCACTTACTGCATTTCTGTTAACTGAGACAGAATTCTAGGAGTTATCCTCTATGGAGTCATCTCTGGTTCCCCGACCCCACATCCAATCACTCAAAGTGATTTTCATCCTTCCATCCTGTCTCGTCCTTCTCTTCCCATTGCTACCATCACTGTTTAGGCTCTTACATCTACATTATCTCCTGCTTTTTGCATAACCAAACACCCACCACGCCTACCTACTGCTGCCAGTTAGCCTCCTCCAACACTCAGGAGGCTTCCGTCTTGCCTATCCTATATTCAGAAGCTCGGGGGTGCTCCCCACTCTTACAGAATGGTATTCCAGTTCCTTTACAATCTCACCTCAGACTACTTTTCCATCCTTATTTCTCATTGTTCCTGAAAAGAAAGGCTTTGCTCAAACCAGCCCGGGGTACTCATTATTCACAAAGTATCCGACTGTGAGTTAAGTGTTTATTATGTGTAAAGGCCATCCACTCATTCAACAAACATTTAGGGAATATCTATTCTGTCAGGTAATGTACTGATGCTGGGGACGCGACGGTGAACAAGACAGATCAAGTCCCTGTCCTTAAGGAATTTAGAGGCCAGTGGGTTACAGAGGGGAGACTGAGACATGATGGTCCCAGCCCAGGATGCTTAATTTTCCATTAAAGCGTCAAATGAATCAAGGCATCCTTAAACGCTGAATTTTGCGGCTGCAGCTGCAAATGGGAAAGGAGTTCAGCAGGAAGGAAAGGCTGTGGCCACAGTGTGAGCTGGAGTGTGGAGCGTGGCTTCTTTGAAGATATGGGAGTCAACAGGTATTAAAGGACGGAAAGGATGGACATGTGAGAGAAGGGGGTGCTTTCCATCTAAAGGGATATGAGGAAAGGCATGTGGTTGGATGGAAGCAGCAGCAACAGCGCTGGCTTATCCTGAATAAAGGTTCATTCAACACCTATTCAGCAGAGCACAAGCTCTGTCCCTGCAGCAAGGGTGAGGATGACTGACTCGGCTCCTATCATGGAGGGATTTCCATCTAGCAAGGATAAGGTAGATCCATCACACCCCAGAAAGTTCCATTGTTCCATTAGAGAACTGGAAAAAACACCGAGGGAGTTCAGAAGGAGGTGCATGTCTGGGTTCTTAGAGCACTATTTACAGAATCGCATTATTTGTATGCATCTGCCTACCTCTATCGAAAATAACTATCTTGTTTCAAAGTGTTTTCTCACTCACTTTCTCATTTTACTCTAACTTGTGAAGTAGGCAGAGTAGTTAAGACTGTTTTCCAGATGAGCAAAAGTGCAACATGAACGTTTTAAATGGTCTGCCTTAGGTCACGAACACCACCAGGCAAGAGTGGAACAAGAACCACCCTGTCCATCTCAGCCCTTTCCTGCAGCAGAAGTATCCAGAGCAGAGGGCGCGCATTAAGACGTTGTATAATTGCACGAGACACCTAAAAAGTGTAATAAAGCCAAGCAGACAGTTTGGATTTAAAAGGGCAGGACGCAAGCGGCCTCTGAAGGTTCTGAAGAGAGAACAGGACCCAATGACAGTCCTCCGTTCCTGCTTCTCCTCAAGTCTGTCTGTAACACCCCACCCTAGGCCTGTCCTTAAGGTGCATCCCAAATTTTTTCGGCCCACACTGTTTTTTTTCCCTCGACGGAAAAATTTCACCCCACTAGTCCCACTCATCTCCCAGGGGAGGGCGCATGGCCGTTCTCTCCTGGACCTCGCAGTACGCCCAGCCAGCACACCGCTCTGCTCAGGGCTGGTATGCATCTGCGGAATCACTGAATTCCTGGGTCCTCCACAGCTTAGTAAGGGTACCCAGAGTTCTTACAACCCTCCCCCCGAGAGTGGGCCGGCACAGGCCGCCGCCCGGAGGAGCTCCACGACCGCGAGGAACGACGGGGTGGTTGGGGAAAGCCCGATGGCCTGAGTCCCAGGGCCACCGGGAACCGGCGCCACCCGAGGTTCGAGTGCCCAGCTGGAAGCCGGGGCTAACCCTCTCACGCCTCCGCAAAAAGCGCTTCATGAGAGCGTTTACTATTCTTCCATCTGAAAACCTTCGTGGAAGGTAGTGGAAAACGACGCCGGGAGGGAGCCGGTCTCAAGAGTCAATGAACCCAAGCCCGTGGGCCAAACCCTCAGGGAGAGGGAGGGGGGAGGAGGACGAAGTAGCCATTCGCTACTCCAGCTGCGGAAAGAACGTGAGGCTGGAAGCATCGCGACATCTGGGGTCGGGATCTCGCTGCGTTGCCTAGCGACTGGGAGGACGCTCGCGGGCCCCCCAGCTAACCCCCGCTGTAGGCTTAAATCTCCTACCATGGGGGAAGAAGGCGGCGGCCGCAGCTGTGGGACCACTAGGGAGCTGCAGAAGCTGAAGCAGCAGGCGATGGAGTACTACCGGGAGAACGACGTTCCGCGCAGGCTGGAAGAGCTGCTCAACTCCACCTTCTACCTCCAGCCTGCCGATGTCTACGGGCACCTGGTAGGGACCTGGCACAAGAACGCTCGCCTCTCCAGCCCCTCTCCCCACGCCCCGCGCTGCGGCAAAGCCGTGCGCCTGCGCCACAGAGTCGCGCACGCGCGCCGCCGCCGCAGGGTCGGGGGACTGTAGTTGCGCGGAGCCGCGACCCTGAAGGGAAGAAGCAGGGCGGAAGTCTGGGTGAAGGAATCTCAAGAGAGAAAGTGGTGGACTGGAAGCTGCTAGAGGAATGAGGACTCTAGGCGACAGCTCAGGACCTGGCAGGCATCCTCGCTACCTCTGGGCGGGCCTGCCACGGTTGCCAGTTGACTTTTTAATCACAGACCTTAATACCTCGTAGCTCAGTTTACCAACCTTCAGCGGCCTCCTTTTGACCACGAGACAAACACCTTGGTATTCGCTGCAGCTTAGCCTCAGCCTACCCCGGGGCCTCATACCCAGCAGGCTCCCATCGCTTCCAAGTTTCAGTCGATTTCAAATGTCCGCTCCTTGACTTGTGCGCCCTTCCTGTCCTGGATGCCCGTCCCAGCTGACCAGCTCGCACCTAGACTTAAATTTTAGATCAGAATCTTGCCCACTTTGCCCAGGACTAATCGTCCTTCAGCGTCCTTGTAGCGTCCCCTGCATGTACTGAAATCCTCCCTGGGCAGCTTGTGAGCTCCTGTGGAGAGCGGTGGCCTTTTCATATACCCCTCCTAAGCCCTGTGCCCAGCGCACCATCTGGCACACATCTTAGCCTTAAGCAGTGGGCAGTTGAAACAAAGGCAAGCGTTTTCTCACTTCCAGATCCATAAGTACTAACCAACACCCACCTTCTGGAAGGCATCATGGTTGGGACTGGTAGGAATTTGCAGTATGGTGAGGCAATATGCCAACACCAAGCAGAGTATTTAAATGCTGTGAAGAAGCATGATGTGTTTACAGGGTTCAAAACCACATCTTGTAGATGCAGTTAATATAGGGGATGTTCCACGAATGTTTATTTTTCTCGGTCCTGGCCTATACATCAAACTGGGGGAGGGGCGAGGGGGGAGGTGTTTATGGATGCACCTTGTGCTATGTGCTTTATGTGATATCACTTCATCCTTAGGACCACGGTGAGGTAAACATTATGATTCCTGTTTTACAAATAAAGAACTGTGGCCCAGTGAATTTAAATGATTTTCCCAAGGGACACAGTGAATGACAGTGAGAAATCAAACCCGGTCTGTTTCCCTAGTACCTAGTAGAGTGCGTGGCACATAGTGGACAGTCAAGAACTATTTGTGGGATGAATGAGTGAATGCAACTCCCAATTCCATTATCTTTCCACTGTCTCTTGCTAGAGGAATTCTTGAAAGTTAACGACTTCCTCATTTTACAAAGACACCAAGCCCTTGTCTCACCGCTACTTAGTGCAAAAGGTAAGACTGGAAACTTGGACTCTTGTCCCCAGTGTAATGCTCTTCCCAGCCTATTAGGTAGCCAGGTCTTTGGTTTGCACAGCTCTCTTAGAGTTTATACCTCAGTTAGGGACAAAAGCCACCGATACATAAGATAACTGGAGTAATAGGGTGATATAGGATTGTGTGCTAGACTGAGGAATAGATCACTGTGTGCCTGTTATAGGAATTCAGGGGTGGGGAAGATCCCTGTGGGCTGTAGCATCTGAGAGTTTTGGCTTGGGCTTTGAAGGATGTTCAGGAATTGGATTGGCATAAAGGCAACCTCCTTTTCATCTTCCCAGTCACAGCCCCGGTTTTGGCCATCCTTATTCTCACCTAGTCTCCCCCTCCATCAAGTCCATCCCCAATAGTGAGGCCAGAGCGATGTTCCTAATCCCAAATCTGACCATCATTCTTTTGCTCAGAAACTTCCTGTGGTTCCCCCTTGCATGCTGAGTAAGATCAAACACGTTCCAGTGTGTGACTCACAGTACTCGCCCGGCTACCTCGGTAACAGGCTCACCTCCCCTGCCCCTCCCCCACCGCTTCTCCGCACAGGCGCACTGACTTCCCCCTACAGCGTGAAGTTTCCCAATTCCCTCCCCTTCACTTATCCTATTCCCTCTACCTGAAGTACCTGCCCTCAGTTTCTCCCTCTTGTTTCTCTTCTCTTACATATCAGAGGAATTCAGGGATGGGAAAGATCCCTGTGGGCAACAGCAATATTACTATTGCATAAAACTTATAATTGAAGAGTTTGAGAATTTAATGACGTAGTGTATGCAAATGTGCCCCAGGTTTGTGTCTGACATTTATGAATTTATACAAGATCTAATTTATGGAATCCTAAATATGCCAGGCATTGTGGTATGTGATACAGTGATAAACAAGACAAAGTCACTCCTTCAAGGTACATCCTAAGCATTTTTTAAAAGTTAGTTCCATTCTCCTCATTACACAATATGTGGTACATTGTAGGTGCTCATTGCTTGTTGAATTGAACTCACAAAGTATAAGCTAGATCGTATTTTTCTTCTCCTGATTCTATCTAACTTCATTTAGGTACTTACTCTGTAATATACAAACCATCATCCTTCAAATGCATGGACAGCTTGAAAATTGGCTTTTGCTTTAGTTCTGCTGGCCACCACCTGGGTGCTGGCACATTGCTGATGGGCATTAATGACCTGTTATGTAGGTTGAGGTCACTGGATTTTGAAGTGAAAGATAAGAGGTCTGGTCTGCTAAATGAAAATGAAGAGTGAATACTGTCTGGTGATAAAGGGGGTGAGGAGGGTGGGCCTTCACTCGCCCCCTCTTCCTTCTCTCCCAGCTTCCGCCCCTCTGCGTAGGGACACCGTACTGAATCTTTTTACTCAAGCTCCTTGAGTGGACTTTCTCCCTCAGCTTCATTCTCTTTCTTCCATCTCTTTCTTGGATCACTTCCAAATGCCTTCCACATCAGTGAAACTGCTGTTACTAAGGTTCCAACAATCCTCTCTGAACATGTAGTTCTACGCATGATCTGATGGTAAGTGAAATACAGCCTCTGCATAAGTCTTCACCATTAAAATATCCGGTGCCTTGTTGGGAGGAATGAAAATAGACCCACTTAAGGTTTTTTAGGTTTGAATGCATCACAGTATTCTAGAGACCAATTGACTTTGGTATTTGGACAGAAGGATAGGTTAGGGCCCACTAAAGAGTGACACGAGACCTTTAAATAAAGACATGTTTGCGAGTTTCTGCTGAGAGTTCAAAAAGCAAACTGCCCCACGTACCAGAGGCCAAATCCAAATCTCTGAACGTTCCCGCAGAGCTGCTAGACTAATCCCAGAACGAGGAGGGCATTCAAGGAGAGGTTTAGTAGAAACTAGAGTAAATGTGAATGACCTTTTAGAGATAAATTAGATGTGGTATTGTGATTTTTGTGTTTTTTTTGTGTGTGTGTGTGTTGAAGGCAAACTGCTTTTCTAAACTTGCAAAGCCTCCCACCATATGCAGAGTCGTGGGGAAAAATGTGCTGGATGGACTGGGGCTTCCAACACTACAAGTGGAAATATTCTGCACCGTTCAAAATTTTCCCAAGGTAGGAGGCAGCTTAAATGTGTTCTTCACTATGTCCTGGCTCCACTGCATTTATTAGCATGTATTGTCTAAATTGTGGAAAATTAACGTTTTGAAATTCAGTGTGTGTGAAATACACACACCATTTGTAGGTAATTATGAAAACAAAGCATGAATCATACAGTCTTCCATGATGGTTTATTAGGTTACGTGGACTCTACTGGTACAGACATGACTTGCTAACCTGAAGATGATCCAAGATGGAGAAGGGAAATGGGGCAAAAATAGTTTACAAAACTCTGACATTATTAATGACATGAGTTCTATAAATCTGCAGATAGGGTTATAGATTCATGTATTTATATATAGATTTATAGATAGATAGACCGATCTACAGGAAGAAAAATTCATTTTCATAAATGAAAATAATTATGATTAAATTTGTCTCCTTTCAGCTATTTTTTAGAGAGGTAGTGATACAAATGAATTTCAATGTAGGGTTTTTAGAAGAGGGTATTTTAACAAGGTAATAATTTTAAACGTTCCTTCAAGTTGGGTTCCATCATGTTTCAATAGCTATAAAAATATCTCAAAGAAAATTATAGATTCTCATTTTCTCTTTGAAATTGGTGATAAAATATCATGTACCTTAAAAGCTGGATACATTCAATTTCCTATTTCCTGTGAAAGGTAGGGAAAATGTATAACACGTTTATATTGTTTTCAGAATATATGTTCTGTCGTGATCTCAACTCACTTCAAAGTCCATGAGAACGCTTTACCCGAGCTGGTTGAAGCAGAGGAATTAGAAAGGTCAGATGCCGTCAGCACTGCGGTGCGGTGGGTCAACGAAACCATCACCGAGGAGCTTCAGGGCTTAGCTCCTTCCAACCAGGCTGAGGTGGATCAGGTGCTCAGGTAAATTTCGCACTTTGAAATGTAAGTGTCCAGTATAACTATGTACCTCTTCTCTTTCCATTTCACCTGCCAATGAAATGGGTCCGTCATATCTATAGGGTACAATCAGGAAGTCAATTGAGAAGCATATGCTAAAGCAGCAAAATTTAGCATAAAATGTTGTTTTTCTTCTGAAAATCCTGTTATTAAAATTTTACTTTGTAAGGCTACATAAGGCCTTTTGGCCTCTTTTATGCATAGAGCTTTCCTAGGATTCAGGGAAAAGTTTCTCAGGAAAAGGATTAAGAATCCAGACGTCCTCCTTTCCCCCTCCCCACCTCCTCACATGCCCCCCTCGTCCATGAGCCTCTCTTACCCTTTTATATAGCCCAGTGGGCGATGCTTATGTTCTGACCTCCAGACACAACCAAGTCTTCCAGGTTTTGCCCATAGGTTGACTCTAAAATGTGAAAACCAAGGAACTGTTTACTGGGGCTATGTGAGCACTGTTCAATGCCTAACCAAGTGTGGCTTAGCATTACTTTTCCTTTTGTGTGGGTCCAACGCCACAACCCTCTCGGCCAAAGAAGGTCAACTGGATTCTCTTTCTCTAAAGCTTCAACACTTGCTTAGTTGTGCTTAACTTCACATTTTAGTTTGCCTCAGAGTTGGATCATGACCTTATAAAAAACTTGTTTGAATAGTTTTTGGTTGCCTTACAGTTTTTGAATGCTATTCCACTTAGTCCTTTATGTGTGTATGTTATTTGCTTTTTTTTTTTTTTAGGAAATCTTCTTTTTTCAATTTTTTAATTTTATTTTTTTATATAGCAGGTTCTTATTAGTTATCTGTTTTATACATATTAATGTATACATGTCAATCCCAATCTCCCAATTCATCACACCACCCGCCCCCACTACTTTCCCCCCTTGGTGTCCATACATTTGTTCTCTACATCTGTGTCTCTATTTCTGCCCTGCAAACCGGTTCATCTGTACCATTTCTCCAGGGTGTTATTTGCTATTAACACATCCTTATTTTTTCCCAAGCTCTCAGTCATACCTTCTATTCTGTTACATTCCTTTTTTTCCTGGAGTTTTCCCTCCCAAATCTCCTATCTTGACTGGTTCCTCTTTAGGCCTACTAAAGAGATGCCATAAGACATCCCTTCATTGTTCTCCTGTTTCCTGGATCCCATATTGTCCTCTTTCTTAAATTACCGGATTCCAACCTTTAAAAGTAAGGATGAGAAAAGGGTATTTGGGATGTAAATTTTTTGAGTTCTACATGTGTGGAAATGTCAGTACTTTCCCTTTGCGGTTTACAGTTTAGCTGAGTGTAGAATTCTCATTTGAAATTAATTTCTCTCAGTACTTTAAAGGCACTGCCCCATTGGCATCTGATTCCCATGTCTGTTTTTTTTTTTTTCGGCTTGTTATTGTTGTTTTCTCTGTGGAAGCTTTTAGCCTCTTTTTATTCCAGGTATTTTACGTAGATGCACCTAAGCTGGATTTCCCAACAGTTTTCTTAACTGTTCATTTTAAGCACCCACCTCAAAAAAGAAAAAAAGAAAAGAGAGAAGAAAGAAAGAAAGAAAAGGAAGTCCTGCACATAGTGCTATATATTTCACTGTCTATTCTTGCCTCATTTTTAGTCTGATGGTCATTTATTCAAAAAGAAAATCCAATAGCCCTTAATCAAATTATATCTTCAAATTTTACCTAAAAAAATAACAAACAGGGCTCAGATAATTTTTAAAATGAGCACCTAAAATCTTTAAACATTTATTTCCAGGCCAAAATGATTTTCAGTTCTTGAACATAGTTTTATAACAGCATCATTTTTTAGCCTTAGAAATTGAAGCTGATTTGTTCTTAAGTAGCTTAAAAAGCAGAGTTAACTACTGAAACATTTTGGGGTCAGCACTAAAACATGACCAAAATTACTAGTGATGTTTCTCAAAATCTCATTGTAAAGTTATACTTTCTTACCATTAAGGACATTCTTTGAAAGTAAAGTACAAGAAGATAAGGAGAGAAAAGAATTGGAAAAGAGCCTGGAAGACTCCACAGTGCCTACACCTTCACCTCTAACACCACCACTGCCTCCTCCACCTCCAGCCAAAAAAAAAGGACAAAAGCAAGGTCGGTGGCTTATCATCCTGCAGAACCACTAGTAACAAATGTGGAGGAAGAAAGGCTGAAACTTGGACTGCCTTTCCAAGTTCACATCTCTCTGCTGCAGACCTAGGTTGGAGTCCCACCAGGTACCCTCCATCCTCCATGCCACTTCCTTGCTTAAAGCTACTGTGTGAGGTGGGCACGGTTTTCCCCCACTCCACCCTCCATTTTTATTTGTAAGATAAAAATATTTCTTACCCAGAGGTGAACACTTAGTAAACGGAGTGCACTGAACAGTGGCAATGCCCAAGGCAGGGAAGGGGAGGGTGGCCTGGAGACCTTTAACTGCTCCTCAAAATTCCCATTAGCTCCTCAGAAAGCCACTCCATATTTTAAAGATTAATGATATCCTTTGATATGGATAACCAACATTTCCTCAGTCATAGGTAATATAGTAATGAAACTTATCTTTGGAAGACCTTGCTATTTTAAGACAAATAATCTTAAATTTATCGTGGCCCTTTGTTCCCTGCCTTCCAACATATGGCTAACCTCAGCTCCTCCAGTATGTTAATTCTGGAGCTGCTGCTAGAGCTGTTGTAACAGTGATTTGTGTGTCTGTCCAACTACAACATGCTCCTGGAGGCCATGAGTCACGCCTCATTCAATTTAGCACTGCCAGCGCCTAGCACAATGCCGGGAACAAACTAAACTCCAGATAAGTGTGGGTTCCATTAAATAAGAAAGCGCGGGCTTCCCTGGTGGCGCAGTGGTTGGGAGTCCGCCTGCCGATGCAGCGGACACGGGTTCGTGCCCCGGTCCGGGAGGATCCCACATGCCGCGGAGCGGCTGGTTCCGTGAGCCGTGGCCGCCGACCCTGCACGTCCGGAGCCTGTGCTCCGCAGCGGGAGAGACCACAATAGTGAGAGGCCTGCGTACCGCAAAAAAAGAAAGAAAAAAGAAAGCGCAAGAAGCACAGACCAGGGCTTCCCTGGTGGCGCAGTGCTTGAGAGTCCGCCTGCCGATGCAGGAGACGCGGG
>NW_006797481.1:4776358-4781998 GCF_000442215.2 Lipotes vexillifer | reverse complement strand
TCCGGAGCCTGTGCTCCGCAAATGGGAGAGGCCACAACAGTGAGAGGCCCGCATAACGCAAGGAAAAAAAAAAAAAAAAGAAGCACAGACCAAAGAGATCGTGAAGCCAAGGTCTCTTATTTCATAGATTTAGATACTGAGGCCCAGAGAGGGGAGGAGAGATGCCCAAGGCAGAAGAATCCTGTTAGACCAATCTTCTCCTGGAGGGTGGGGATGCCCACTACTGAATCATAGGCAGAGACTGCCAATAGGTGTTCATTTGGTGGTTTCTTTTGACTGATAGAACTCGGAACGTAAGAAGGGAAGAAGTAGGAGGGGACAGTAATTTGCTAAACGTTTAATATGTGCTGGGCGCTCACACATCTTATTCCACTTGTTTTACCTACCTGACTCGGGTCAGTAGCTGTGGGGAAGGAGAGGACAGGAGGGAAACTAGAGATTTATTATGGACATTGTGGTACCTGATCAGACAGGGTGGCTGAGAATATGCTGAGAGTGAAAGATGGGTGAGGATTCTGGGTGGATGGTTAGATCTGGAAGGAAGTCCTCGTAGAAAAGGGCATCCGTTTGGGGTGGGCAAGCAAGATAGGTAGTTAGATATTCACATGAGATATTCAACACGAAGCTGGGTATGCAAGAGCGATGGTGGAACAGAGGAAAACAAAGGGTTTGGAATTCAGAGATCGTCCAAATCCTCTCTCTATTCACTTTCTGTTAGGTATTGGGCAAGTCTTTGAACCTAAGCCCCCGTTTAGGTGAGATAACAATATCTGCCCCACGTGACTGTTGAAGAATTTAATACTGAATGTTCTAAAATTTCTTACGCAAAATCCATGGCTAAGGATTATTTGAGCATTAGGGTCAGACAGAAACTTCTCAGGGGTTGAAGTGGTGAATATTTTCTTGCCAGCCTCAGCTTTCAACCTTTCTTTATGCTGGGCCTTCACATCTATAAGTAAAGCGTTAAAAAAATATATATAGTTTTATCATAGTCAAGCTTTCTAGAAAGCAATCTTTTATCAATATTTTTTTCTTCAGGGAGGAAGGATACTCTTACAGAAAAACCAATTATACCCCCAGAACCTGTTGAACCCATACTCTGTGGCAGCATGGCCATAGGAGCTGTGTCACTGGCTGTTGCCAAAACCAGTGCCGTGCTGGGCAATAATCCTCTATACTTAAATATTGCACTGCTGAAGCACCACCAGGTTAGTACCCATTACATTCCTTTACAAGGACCCATGAGTATCTCAAGATGAATTAACCATGTTTCTCATTTCCCCTTGCTTTCCCCCTTTTTCAGGATCAGCCGGCAAAGCTAACTATACCTCTCCTGATGGTATCTCTGGTCAGCTGTGGGAAGTCATCACCCGGCAAGCTGAATTTAATGAAAGAAGTGATTTGTATACCCCATCCTGGATTAACAGCTAAACAAGTACCTTACATTATCTCAAAC
Source organism: Lipotes vexillifer (assembly GCF_000442215.2). Lineage (NCBI taxonomy): Eukaryota > Metazoa > Chordata > Mammalia > Artiodactyla > Lipotidae > Lipotes > Lipotes vexillifer. Next base: position 4,780,542 of record NW_006797481.1, on the reverse strand, counting down.
TACCTTTTCTTAAAAAAAAAAAACCTTCATCATCAATGAGTTTTTAGTGTATGTTCCTAAGGCTTATGACACCAAGGGAAAAGGAATTAAATATAAAATGAGAAAAAAAATTTAGGAAATTAGGGAAGTGGGATGAAAACAAGACCTCAAACGAAAGAGAACCAAATTTAGACCACCTTGGATCTCCAGCTCATCACAACAGTGACTCATGCTAGTGGCTCACAGAGAAGCCACGGGCGAGTGACTTCGCAGTCCTTGATAGTGCTGGAAGGATATTCTTTGGGGCAACTGAGATTTTTTAATTTACTAGTCTATGCACTATGGCTGCAACAAGAGGAAGGTGGCACTTTCATAGCAGCCCTTCTGTTAAGTAGGAACTGCAGGGCCTAGCAGATTGCCTGGCACATAAGAGAGGTTTAGTGCATGTTTATGGAGTATGGAATGAAGGAATCCTAAGTGGCGTCTTTACTACTCAGAGGTTTGTTACTGTCTCATTGTTCTTCACTGGCATGAATGAGTCAATATGCCTTTTTAAATCTTCATGAATTATTCTACCAGTTAGGCATTTGGGAGAACCAAACATTCGTGTCCTATAGTGGATGTTTACAGGAAAAGAACAGGAAGCTCCATCCCCTCTGGTAGTATATTGACTGATATTTTATCTAAGCTAGTGACAATCATTTTTTTAAATCTCAAGATAATTTCTTTATGATAAAGAATTCTTTTTTAAGGAGAATAGTCATTACCCACTTCTATCAATTTTGGAAGACTAGGATTTATATCTGGCTCACCATCTGTCAGATCATGTTCAGATCCTGGCGCCAGGATCTTTCCTTCAGTTAATATCTGCTATTTGGGTACCAGAGCATTTGGCATGCCATTCTTCATCTGTCTCCATATGCAGATCCCACCATCATCAGAATACATTTTTCTACTTTCTAAGTGACAGTGGATTTATACTAATTCAAACACTGTCATGCAGAATCCCTTGATGACCTGTGACATGTATTGCAAGAAGGTTGGTCAGGAGACCATGAAAGAGAATGAAGTTAACTTGATCCAACCAACCGAACCAATCAGTTCTGAACAATGAAGAGAGGATAATGAGGAAGAAAAACCTCTCATTCATTTTCAACCAAATAAAAATTGAGGGTTGAAGATTAACATTTGATCTTCTGATTTTGTAGGCCATATGTAATTCACTAACCAGGATGCATTATCAGGGACCCTACAGATTTTCTAAGTTAGAAATAGCCATGTGTGGTATAAGTTTTTAATGTTTAAAATTCTAGACTACAGTTGTGGAAGATCATGGTTATTCTACTTACAGGGTGTGGACATGCTTCTGGAAATTCAGAAACACATTAACAAAGCAATTGAAATGGTATGTAAAGAGAATCTATGGAATCTAATAACTGATGCTTATATACCTTCTAGTAACCAAATTATAGTTCATTATGCAACAAAATCGATATTGTTGTTACAGATATGAAAACATATTAATTTCCTTTGGGTTTCCCATATGGGCCAAGCTTATACATTCCCTCATTGGCTATGGGTCCAGTTTCTAATGGAACTTAACAATCTTCTTTTGATTTCTTTTTGATTTCTACGCTAAGATCATCCCTTTGGATTTGCAAAGAAAGAAAGGATCTGGCCCCTAGGATTAGTGAGAGGCAGTTTGGTATAATGGTTAAGGCACAGTCACTTGTGCCTGCTTAGAATCCTGGTGTTGGGCAAACAAGCACCCTTGGCTGAGCAGCCCTTGAGGGGGAAAGTCACAGAGGCAGTATGAGGGGCAGCTGTATGAGTCAGCGGGTTGTTCCATCATATTCTAACTGGGGTAGTGCAGGATGATGTGGCAGGGCTGAGGGACCCAATCCTTGTCTTTTATTTTAGAATAATACTGCATTTATAGAGAAGTTGCAGAGATAGTGCAGAGAGTTCCCAACTACCCCTCACCCAGTTTCCCCCAAGGTTAACAGGATACATTACCATAGCGTATTCGTCAAAACTAAGAAATCAACATGCTACATTACTAATAACTAAACTCCAGACTTTATTTGAATTTCACTGGTTCTTCCACTAATGTCCTTGCTCTGTTCCAGGATCCAATCCAGGACCCAATATTTATTTAGTGTGAGGCTTTTAAGCTACATGATTAGGAAGCACTAGCTCCTTCCCCAGCAGGATGGGGGCTGAGATATAATCTCAGTACGACATAAAGGAACTTTGGCTCCAGTGCTATCTTGCCAGCACAGAATATGTGATGGGGGAGGGTGGTGGGGGCCCAAGCCCTACAGTTGATCAGAATTACTTTAAGCACCAGCCTGGAGCCAGTTGCCGGGGTGCTTTTCAGGAGGACAACCGTTTTATGGGTGAACAGCCTGCAGAGACTCAGACTTGGACAAGTTAACCCTGACCTTGTATTCTGCTTTGCCCCTTACTAGCTGTGTGACCTTGTGCCAATTATATAACCTCTCTGCCTCAGCCTTGTCGTCTGCAAAATGGGTGTGATACATTGTGAGGAGTAAACGAGCTGAATGTATGCAGTGTGCTCAGAGCAGGAGTGGACACAGCAGTGAACAGTACACGGTGGTAGTGGTTATCAGAGCAGGTGGAAGAAGTCCAGCTTAGAATATTAGGGAATTCAGGCTCTCTGAGCTCTCTGCAATCATCCTGGCTTCCAGATTTTTAATTATACAATTTTAAATGTACAATTAATTTTTAATTATACAAGCAGCTCACGAATGTTGCTGTGAAAATTCAAACACTGGTAGAGCTAGTCCTCCCTCCCCCCCGTACTAACTCCCCCTCCCTCGACCCCACAGCCACTACTACCCTCAGTTCCAGTCCCATCTCTAGAGGGACTCTAGACCACTGTTAAAAATTTAGTGTGGTCTTCTAGCCTTTCTTTTGTATTTATACACACAGACACACAGACACCACACATACAAATATATAGTGTGTTTTGTGTTTAAAATCATATAAAATTCTGCACAAATCACTCTACAGCTTGCTTTATTTCTTTGCCCTTTTTATTTGTGTTCATCTTTTACTGATACCTAGGAATTCTTTCTATAGTAAAGGCTTCAATCCTTTCTGCATGTTATACATATTTTCCTCTATCATGTTGCCTACCTTTTAACTGTATTTTATGCAGTCATAGGGATTTTTTTCTTTTCAAATTTTGACATAGTAAAATGTATCAACATGTTCTATTAAGGCAGTGGTTCTTAATGGGGAGTGATCTTGCCCAAGGGACGATGCCCAGAGACGTTCTGGGTTGTCCCAGCTTGGAGGGTGGGGCTCTCCTGGCATCTAGAAAGCTGACATCAGGGATGCTGCTACACATTCCTACAATGTATGAGGCAGCCCTCCATAGCAAAGGATTATCCAGACAAAGTGTCAAGAGTGCCAAGGCTGAAAAGCTCTGCTCTAAGGCTTTTGCTCTTTGCTCAGCTCTGGGCCCAGAGCGTTCAGCAGTCCCACATACCCCTGAGGTATCAGTTTCTTCTGAGTCCCCTTGCCTGACTCTTCCACAAGAGCAAAGGATGTCCCCTTGCTCTGCACTCGACATCACACCCCCTTCCTCCCTGGTTGTTACCTGCATCGCACGTGTCTGCCTCACTTAGACCGTGGCTCCCAAGGCAGTGCCTATGTATCTCGTTCACCACTGTATCTCTCCTGCCTGGCACATCAATTTGCTTCCTATGTTATTTTTACCAGGGTTAGAAACTTCAGCTGACTCCATAGTGAAAAGATGCAGGATAAATTCTGTATTTGCATATACTGGAGTGTGTGTGTGAACCATGTTGCTTCTTGACAAACATGCCCCAGCTTCTACAGCCAATGAATGCCAGGCATTAAAGTGCATCCTTTAACAGGTTAAATCCTTGTTACAGCATGCCATCAGTACCCCAAACTATGGAAGCTTCTCTTTGGTAATTATCTTTGCTTTTAATGTCAGATGACATTACACACACCAGATTCACCAGATTTAATGACCATGGGCTGCTTCCAAAAGTCAAACCCATCCTGCCAGAGAAAGTGTTTGTACTGTGAGAATATTTAAAACAATATGTTGGGCCTTTAAAAGCAAATGCCACAGTGTGGTTATTCCTTAAGGACAAAGAGGGGACTTAACATCGTCCTGTAAAAAAAGAGTTCCTGCACACAGCAGG
>NW_006797481.1:4736259-4776348 GCF_000442215.2 Lipotes vexillifer | reverse complement strand
GCACACAGCAGGAATCAGGACATGATGAGTGAATAATTACTTATATAAGTAGAAATGCATGAACATGTATATCCATACCTCATACATGTGATTGGAGGCAGAATGTAAGGATGAACTAAAGGGAACATGCGCCTGATTTTGAGAAACAGTTTGAGGTTTATGAAATTAAAGAGTGGCTGGCATCATCCCTGTGTGTGTGTGTGTGTGTGTGTGTGTGTGTGTGTGTGTGTGTGTGACTTGCAGTGTGACTGGCTCAACCCCAGAGCAGTGGGCAGGCCAGAGGACATGAAGCTCTGCTTGCTGCCACAGACGTGTCTGAAAATCCCGAGTGATATGTCTTTATCTTCTGTCTCGCAGTCCCTTCCTCCAAAACCAGAGACAAAAAAAGGTCATAATGGAGGCAAAAGAGGTCAAGTAAGTAAATGTATTTGTTTACCATGCTTCTGTATAACAGTTCATTTCTATATTCCCTGCCCCTTTTCCTCTCCCAGTCATTTTGCTCCAGGACTGGCCTAACACAAATGGAAATCAAATGGTGATACTGCTTCAGGGGGACTAAACCAGGCAACCCTCAGAGCTGGAATATCATTCTGCCCCCACCTCTCTGGCAACAGGCTGCCAGGCCATCACTGCTTGCAGTTGTCTGGCCAAGTGAAATCTCAGAGGGCCTGGAGAGGCTCTTATGACTAATAGGATTACATGGGAAACCCTCTAGGTGAAGTGCTGGGGAAGATGAATCTCTCTGAATACTAGCTCAAAGGCATATAGGATGTTTTGGCTCTTAATTTTAATACTACCAAAGAAAGAAAGAAAAAGCACAAAAAGATAGAAGTTCCTTCCTCTGGTCCCCCAAAAGCACTGAGGCACCATTTCAGATGAACCATTGCCAGAGCTCAGATTTTGCCAGGAGGGTCAGGCAAACAAGCCTGGTGAAAATGGGCTGCAGAGCCTCAGCCAGCTGAACTTGATCAGTCCATCACTTTGGTGACTGTGGGCGCTCTGACAGATACACCTATTATATGCCTGACTTTCAGCAATATAGTTAGAACAACCAACAAGAACCCCGAAGATAATGCAAATGGATGAGGGTTGCTCACATGTGTGATATTTGCTCTGATAACCCTGCAATCACTACCTGGATGTCAGGGACTTCAGGGTCCGTTGAAGTCATCAGCAAGAAGGACTAGTAAAGGAAGGAGAGAGAAGGACTTGGTGGAGATAAAAAGTTAAGTTCCTCCTTAAACTTGGGAGAGAGAAGAGAAATGTGTGAACAGATACAGCAGTAAGTAAAATCCTTGACAGGTGTGTATACTAGAATTGGACCTTGCAAGAGAGGCAGGGGCTGGTGAGCAAGTAGCAAATCTCAGCTCTGTTCCCTTCATTCCAGCAGGTTGTCTGATGTATTCTGAGAAACTTAGACCAAGATCAGCCCTTCCTGAGATCAGCTTTACTACTCCCCCCGCCTCCCCACCATCAGAAACAGGATAGATGATAGATTCTAGAGAGGCAGCCATACCAGAATTAGAGGCATGGACTCTAGCTCAACTACCTGGATTAAAATCTGTTCCAACTTACTCAACTCTCTCTTAAATAGGGATAATAATGGTACCTGCTTCATGGGATTGATGTAAGGAGTAAATGTGTTTACTTTATGTAAAGTGTTTAGAATGATACCTGGCATTTAGTAAGCACCAAGTAAGTGATGCTTTCATAGTTTTGAAGACTCCGTAATGAAACTCCTTAACTGACACACAAAAATTTCCCCAACTATTCCTTTGCCAAATAAAAGGTTCCTCTCACTGACATTAAAAATGTTGGATGGTTCTTATAATTAACTAGTACTATCATCAGTAAAAATAGGATATTTATACCTACTTTCATGTTTGCTCTTGAGACTGGTACACACACACACACACACACACACACACACACACACACACACACACACCCTTTAGTGATTCTGCTTCAACTTACATTAAAATTGCATAGTGACAATTTATGATGAGGGCACGTCAAGGCTGACCTTGCAATCGAAGCCTATGGCTGCCTGTCCCCTGAGCTCATTTGGGTCCTCAAATCTTCCACTGCAATGCATCCTCAGTGCTACATCCCTTTAGCTGAAGTCTTCAATCCCTTTTAAAATAAAACCTTTCCTGAAGGAGAGTTAAATTTTTAAGTTTTAACAGTTATAGTCTTCTAAAGGAAAATGGAACATAGGAAAGAGCAGGTTTGGAGGAAGAAGGCAGTTAGGGACAGGCAGGACAGACATTTACAGGGACAGCCTGTAGAGTCACCAACCTGGTGGTTATGGCTCAGGTGAGCCCGTGTACAATGATAGAGCCAATAAAGAGATAATAACATGGGCAACAAAAGAGAGCAAAGTGTGTTCCTAGGTCAAACTTGAAAACCGTGGGAGTAAGATAATTATTCCCAGATACTGCAAGACAATCATCTGCCCGAAAATATGCAGAGATGAGTGGGAACTAGGGGCAGGATTAATCGAGAATCAGAGGACCTCGTGTTTGGAGAGCTGTGTCTGGTTACAAATTGCCAGCCACTGGAAGCCCCAAGAACCTTAATGTGCTATATTTACGTGCATGATTTTCTTGATCCTGAAGCAGCAGATCACCAGCAAGATGTCCCATCTTGGCTGTTTAACCATGAATTATGACACCATAGAGCAGCCACTGCTCCTAATACAAGGAATCTGTGCGAACATGGGGCTAGAAATGGGAACGGATCTCCATCTAGCCATCAACTGTGCTGCACATGAACTGATGGACTATGTAAGTTTCCACTCCAGAACATTTACTTTTTGTTGCAGTCTCATTGTTTTTAAATTAGAACTCAAAAGAAGAGCCTATCTGTACGTATTTCCAAAGAAATCCTATTTTTTAAGCTAGTATCATGGGAGGGGTCCAAATATACTGGAGTTGAGAGAGGCAAGTTACCTAATGACCAGACAACAACATAACCAGATAACTTTAAAAATTAACAGAAATGTCACCATAATTATATATAGAAATTCTGTAATAAAAATGTCTAAAATGGATTGCTTACATTGAAATCATGAAAACTATTGAAAAATAATTTAACAAACTGGTATGTTCTGCAGAGTACATTCATTTGGTTGGTGAATGCTGAGTTGGTCAAGCATAAAAAGTGGGTCAGTTGTAACTATGACTTGATAAGCCCTTCTAGACATGTGGTTCTTCGAGTTTCTGCTGGTGATTCACTTTTTTTTTTGAATTTTTGCATTTTATTTTATTTTTTTATACAGCAGGTTCTTATCAGTTACCTATTTTGTACATATTAGTGTATACATGTCAATCCCAATCTCCTAATTCATCACACCACCACCCCCCGCCACTTCCCCCCTTGGTGTCCATACGTTTCTTCTCTACATCTGTGTCTCTATTTCTGCCTTGCAAACTGGTTCATCTGTACCATTTTTCTAGATTCCACATATATGTGTTAATATACGATATTTGTTTTTCTCTTTCTGACTTCATTCTGTATGACAGTCTCTAGGTCCATCCACATCTCTACAAATGACCCAATTTCATTGCTTTTTATGGCTGAGTAATATTCCATTGTATATATTTACCACATCATCTTTATCCATTCGTCTGTCGATGGGCATTTAGGTTGCTTCCGTGACCTGGCTATTGTAAATAGTGCTGAAGTGAACATTGGGGTGCATGTGTCTTTTTGAATTATGGTTTTCTCTGGGTATATGCCCAGTAGTGGGATTGCTGGATCATATGGTAATTCTATTTTTAGTTTTTTAAGGAACCTCCATACTGTTCTCCATAGTGGCTGTATCAATTTACATTCCCACCAACAGTGCAAGAGGGTTCCCTTTTCTCCACACCCTCTCCAGCATTTGTTGTTTGTAGATTTTCTGATGATGCCCATTCTAACTGGTATGAGGTGATACCTCATTGTAGTTTTGATTTGCATTTCACTAATAATTAGTGATGTTGAGCAGCTTTTCATGTGCTTCTTGGCCATCTGTATGTCTTCTTTGGAGAAATGTCTATTTAGGTCTTCTGCCCATTTTTGGATTGGGTTGTTTGTTTTTTTAATATTGAGCTGCATGAGGTGTTTATATATTTTGGAGATTAATCCTTTGTTGATTTGTTTGAAAATATTTTCTCCCATTCTGAGGGTTGTCTTTTCGTCGTGTTTGTAGTTTCCTTTGCTTTGCAAAAGCTTTTAAGTTTCATTAGGTCCCATTTGTTTATTTTTGTTTTTATTTCCATTACTCTAGGAGGTGGATCAAAGAAGATCTTGCTGGGCTTCCCTGGTGGTGCAGTGGTTGAGAGTCCGCCTGCTGATGCAGGGGACACGGGTTTGTGCCCCGGTCCGGGAAGATCCCACATGTCGCGGAGCGGCTGGGCCCGTGAGCCATGGCCACTGAGCCTGTGCATCCGGAGCCTGTGCTCCACAATGGGAGAGGCCACAACAGTGAGAGGCCCGTGTAAAAAAAAAAAAGAAGAAGAAGATCTTGCTGTGATTTATGTCAAAGGGTGTTCTTCCTATGCTTTCCTCTGAGAGTTTTATAGTGTCCAGGCTTACATTTAGGTCTCGAATCCATTTTGAGTTTATTTTTGTGTACGGTGTTAGGGAGTGTTTTAATTTAATTCTTTTGCATGTAGCTGTCCAGTTTCCCCAGCACCATTTATTGAAGAGACTGTCTTTTCTCAATTGTATATCCTTTCCTCCTTTGTCATCGATTAGTTGACCATAGGTGCGTGGGTTTATCTCTGGCCTTTCTATCCTGTTCCATTGATCTCTATTTCTGTTTTTGTGCCAGTACCATGCTGTCTTGATTACTGTAGCTTTGTAATATAGTCTGAAGTCAGGGAGTCTGATTCCTCCAGCTCTAATTTTTTTCCCTCAAGACTGCTTCGGCTATTCAGGGTCTTTTGTGTCTCCATACAGATTTTAAGATTTTTTTGTTCTAGTTCTGTAAAAAATGCCATTGGTAATTTGATAGGGATTGCATTGAATCTGTAGATTGCTTTGGGTAGTAGAGTCATTTTCACAGTATTGATGCTTCCAATCCAAGAACATGTAGATCTCTCCATCTGTTTGTATCATCTTTAATTTCTTTCATCAGTGTCTTATAGTTTTCTGCATACAGGTCTTTTGTTTCCCTAGGAAGGTTTATTCCTAGGTATTTTATTCTTTTTGTTGCAATGGAAAATGCGAGTGTTTCCTTAATTTCTCTTTCAGATTTTTCATCATTAGTGTATAGGAATGCAAGAGATTTCTGTGCATTAATTTTGTATCCTGCAACTTTACCAAATTCATTGATTAGCTCTAGTAGTTTTCTGGTGGCATCTTTAGGATTCTCTATGTATAGTATCATGTCATCTGCAAACAGTGACAGTTTTACTTCTTCTTTTCCAATTTGTATTCCTTTTATTTCTTTTTCTTCTCTGATTGCCGTGGTTAGGACTTCCAAAGCTATATTGAATAATAGTGGTGAGAGTGGACATCCTTGTCTCGTTCCTGATCTTAGAGGAAATGCTTTCAGTTTTTCACCATTGAGAATGATGTTTGCTGTGGGTTTGTCATACATGGCCTTTATTATGTTGAGGTAGGTTCCCTCTGTGCCCACTTTCTGGAGAGTTTTTATCATAAATAGGTGTTGAATTTTGTCGAAAGCTTTTTCTGCATCTATTGAGATGATCATATGGTTTTTATTCTTCAGTTCGTTAATATGGTGTATCACATTGATTGATTTGCATATATTGAAGAATCCTTGCATCCCTGGGATAAATTCCACTTGATGATGATCTTTATGATTTCTTTCCTTCTGCTAACTTTGGGTTTTGTTTGTTCTTCTTTCTCTAGTTCCTTTAGGTATAAGTTTAGATTGTTTATTTGAGATTTTTCTTGTTTCTTGAGGTAGGCTTGTATAGCTATGAACTTCCCTCTTAGAACTGCTTTTGCTGCATCCCATAGGTTTTGGATCGTCGTGTTTTCATTGTCATTTGTGTCTAGGTACTTTTTGATTTCCTCTTTGATGTCTTCAGTGATCTCTTGGTTATTTAGTAACGTACTGTTTAGCCTCCATGTGTTTGTGTTTTTTACATTTTTTTCCCTGTAACTGATTTCTAATCTCATAGCATTGTGGTCAGAAAAGATGCTTGATATGATTTTAGTTTTCTTAAATTTACTGAGGCTTGATTTGTGACCCAAGATATGATCTATCCTGGAGAATGTTCTTTGTGCACTTGAGAAGAAAGTGTTACCTGCTTTTTTTTGGATGGAATGTCCTAAAAATATCAATGAAATCTATCTGGTCTATTGTGTCACTTAAAGCTTGTGTTTCCTTATTAATTTTCTGTTTGGATGATCTGTCCATTGGTGTAAGTGAGGTGTTAAAGTCCCCCACAATTATTGTGTTTCTGTAGATTTCCTCTTTTATAGCTGTTAGCAGTTGCCTTATGTATTGAGGTGCTCCTATGTTGGGTGCATCTATATTTATGATTGTTATGTCTTCTTCTTGGATTGATCCTTTGATCATTATGTAGTGTCCTTCCTTGTCTCTTGTAACATTCTTTAAAGTCTATTTTATCTGATATGAGTATTGCTGCTCCAGCTTTCTTTTGATTTCCATTTGCATGGAATATCTTTTTCCATCCCCTCACTTTCAGTCTGTATGTGTCCCTAGGTCTGAAGTGGGTCTCTTGTAGACAGCATATATATAGGTCTTTTTTTTTTTTTTTGCGGTACACGGGCCTCTCACTGTTGCGGCTTCTCCCGTTGCGGAGCACAGGCTCTGGATGCACAGGCTCAGTGGCCATGGCTCACGGGCCCAGCCTCTCCATGGCATGTGGGTCCCCCCGGACCGGGGCACAAACCCGCATGCCCCACATCAGCAGGTGGACCCTCAACCACTGCGTCACCAGGGAAGCCCTGGGTCTTGTTTTTGTATCCATTCAGCAAGCCTGTGTCTTTTGGTTGGAGCATTTAATCCATTCACGTTTAAGGTAATTATCAATATGTACGTTCCTATTACCATTTTCTTAATTGTAATGGGTTTGTTTTCGTAGGTCCTTTTCTTCTCTTGTGTTTCCCACTTAGAGAAGTTCCTATTGTATTTAGTGTAGAGCTGGTTTGGTGGTGCTGAAGTCTCTTAGCTTTTGCTTGTCTGTAAAGCTTTTGATGTCTCCATTGAATCTGAATGAGATCCTTGCCGGGTAGAGTAATCTTGGTTGTAGGTTATTCCCTTTCATCACTTTAAATATGTCATGCCACTCCCTTCTGGCTTGTAGAGTTTCTGCTGAGAAGTCAGCTGTTCACCTGATGGGAGTTCCCTTACATGTTGTCATTTTTCTCTTGTTGCTTTCAGTAATTTTTCTTTGTCTTTAATTTTTGCCAATTTGATTACTATGTGTCTCGGCATGTTTCTCCTTGGGTTTATCCTGCCTGGGACTCTCTGTGCTTCCTGGACTTGGGTGGCTATTTCCTTTCCCATGTTAGGGAAGTTTTCTACTATAATCTTTTCAAATATTTTCTCGGGTCTTTTCTCTCTCTTCTCCTTCTGGGACCCCTATAATGCAAATGGTGTCTAATGTTGTCCCAGAGGTCTCTTAGGGTGTCTTCATTTCTTTTCATTCTTTTTTCTTTATTCTGTTCTGCAGCAGTGAATTCCACCATTCTGTCTTCCAGGTCACTTATCCGTTCTTCTGTCTGCCTCAGTTATCCTGCTATTGATTCCTTCTAGTGTATTTTTCATTTCAGTTATTATAGTGTTCATCTCTGTTTGTTCTTTAATTCTTCTAGGTCTTTGTTAAACATTTCTTGCATCCTCTCGATCTTTGCCTCCATTCTTTTTCCGAGGTCCTGGATCATCTTCACTATCATTATTCTGAATTCTTTTTCTGGAAGGTTGCCTATGTCCACTTCATTTAGTTGTTTTTCTGGGGTTTTATCTTGTTCCTTCATCTGGTATATAGCCCTCTGCCTTTTCATCTTGTCTGTGTTTCTGTGAATGTGGTTTTTGTTCCACAGGCTGCAGGATTGTATTTCTTCTTGCTTCTGCTGTCTGCCCTCTCTCACTTTTTAAATATAAAAGTATTTCTAAGTTATTGAAGTTTTTGGAGAATAATTAATAATAGTAATTAATGTCAAATTCAGGGCACATGACCAAATACTATTCCACTTTAATTTGTGATTCTTTTAACTTCAAAGGAAATCTTGAATAGTATATAAGAAACCTAAGTTTCAGCTGACTTCTAAAAGTTTTTACTTTCCTAAAGAAACTAAGCGCATAAAGGAATATTTAATGTAATTTCGTATTCTTCACATAATCATTGGTTCCTAGGCATACCAGTAAAAGAAATAATTGCATGTTTTCATCAGCAACGTATACCAAGAACTATGAAAATACTGACTGCTAGTGTTAACTAGAATGAGTATTTATTGCTTATATTTAGTAAAATGCTTTAGCTTGATATCAGATAATTCTTACAGTGTTCAAAATCATTATCATTTCCTCTCTGACAAGATAGGATTGCATACGTTTTGCAGTATAGAAACTGAGAGTTCTTGCTGCTATATTTTACGTGAAAAGAAGTATAGAATCTTTTCAATGATGGACTTATTAGGAGCCTGCTTAATTCCAATGGAATCCATTCTATTAGCAACAACAGGAAGGCATTAATAAATCAAAGAGCCATTCTGGTCCATTCCACCTCCCTCCCAGTACCTAAATACCCCAGGTGCCATCCCTGGACACAGACTTGAACTGGACATAAGGGTGCTGTGTTTACAGAGACTACACTAGATCCTCCAGCTTCGTTTACTCCTATGCTTAATGACTTGGCGGTGTTCTAGACTTCAAATGAATGGGTTGCACTAGAACTCCACTTTCAAAACAGTATTGTTACTACTAGACTTGCATGCTTGCCTTCATGTAAGTCTCTTTACATTTCATATTGGTTGTTAGTATCTCAAAAGCTTAGCCCCGCTTTCAAATTTTAGAATATTTACAGTAAACAAGCTATTCATTCACTGTGAGCTGAACAGTGGTAGTTCTAGTGAGCAGGCAGGTCTGCATTGCTATTCTGTTTATGAATTTATGTTATTGCCCATCTATCCAAGCAGTATCTTGCACCACGTTATAAAACTTAAGTAAGAAATTAATCCCCTCCTACTTTTTACTCATTTTTTGGTGCAGAAGGCTTCATCTGAAGTCATTGGGAAGAGATCTATGGGGCATCCAGAGGAATGCTGACTTGATTTTTCCCAGGTTGACATTTAACAGATATTTAAAGTAAAATGCATAGATTTCTCAGGTGAATGTGGCCTGGAAATAATCTGTTTGCAGTCTTTTATATGAAATGAATGAAAATGAATTTGAATCACATCTTTAATGTTTGAAGAATTCATCATTTATCCTTTAATATCTTCCTTATACTTATCAGAGTAAAGGAAAGTATGAAGTGATGATGGGAACCTACAAAAATGCAGCTGAGATGGTTGACCTGTATGTGGAGCTGATCAACAAGTTCCCTTCAATTATTGCCTTAATTGATCCTTTCAGGAAAGAGGTAACAGGATTCAACTTGAATTTTATAATAAAACAGAATAAAATATTTCTTTTGGATCTGTAGATTTGAAATGTGTTGTAATTTGGGCTGGGGCTGAGTTGCTTTATTTTGGCATTTTTGAGAAAAGGCACTTACTAAGCAAATGAATAGCAGAAACACACAGGAGTGTGCCTGTCTATGGAATGAAACAAGTATCTCCCAGCACTTCAGGAATACCTGGGTATTTACAAGCAGCCTAACTGATGGCAGGCAAGCCCAGTGTGCTAGCGGGTGCTTCAATAGGTTAATCACATATCATTTCCAAGTGCTCATGGAAACAGGACTTCAACTAGGCCAAATGTTTTTTAAACCTAAATCCAGTTACTATGCATGCATAGAAGTTACAAAGCCATATTTTTATTTATTTATTTATTTTTTGTTTTTGTTTTTGTTTTTTTTTGAGGTGCACTGGCCTCTCACTGTTGTGGCCTCTCCCGTTGCGGAGCACAGGCTCTGGACATGCAGGCTCAGCGGCCATGGCTCACGGGCCTAGCCACTCCGTGGCATGTGGGATCTTCCCGGACCAGGGCATGAACCCGTGTCCCCTCCATCGGCAGGTGGACTCTCAACCACTGTGCCACCAGGGAAGCCCCACAAAGCCATATTTTTAAAAGGTGTGAGATATTGAGGTTTCTGATTTATTCACACTAATGCATCTAATGCATTTTTTCACACTAATGCAAGGTTGTTTATGTGCCATAGAACTCTCTCTTCCTAACCCACTTAAACTTCAAAACTTACATTCTTGATTTTATGAATTTGAGAACCATTAGATATAGTGAGCAGGTACCCTCTTTGAGACAACTCACCTATTTAAATTTGAGGGACAAAGAGAGTGCTGGATCCTACTGGAGCCCCAGGCTCTCTCAGTCCCATCTTTCCTTTCACAGACTGTGCTACACCCCAGCACTTGTGGAAGATGCTGAGCCTAGTTCTTTAATCTTGCCAGACCCATCTTCTGCTTCTTGTCCTGAGGCTCTGGCCACAGCTCTTTTTAATGCAATAAGATGTACCTGCATGGTCTGTTCTAATGGGACAGGTTGAAATCTGGTACAATGGCTGGGAAGACTGTATATTACTATTTAAATAATGAGCATTTCATTTCATTTGGTGGTCTCACCAATAAAAAATAAGGGTGTTGGGAATGAGGGTCTACATCCCTGCAGGCTCATTTCCTTCAGTTGCCTTTTTACCAGAAATCTCCTAACCAGCCAGTCTTCAGCAGCATCATGGATAACACAGTGGGTAGGAAGAGGCTGTGCTTGACGGACATCAGAATTAATGTGGAGAATAGCATTTAATGTGTATTAACATTTTATTCACTAGATCTTCAGGCTCAAATTTAATCACTCTAAGTTTCTGTTCCGTGAAGCTTGTTAGTTCGTGTGGCTGTGGTATGGGCAACATGAAGCCGCAGATGCAAACAAACCAAGCCCCCCACCCCTGTTTTGTGTCTCAGAAAGGTGTATAACTGATTATGTGCTGTATGATTCCTGTCGTTTTGTGATGATGTCCCATACATTGTAATGATCAGTTCTTAAATATTTACCCAGGACTCTGAACAGTGGGACAGCACCTACAATGCTCTTGGTTCCAAGTGTTACATAATTGCAGGCACCGCATCCAAAAGCATCTCTAGACTTCTAGAGGATGGGAATGTTGGCATCCTCAGATGCAGCGGGCTGATCGTAAAACACACAAATCAAACTACAATGTCTGACTTGGTGGAAATAACCAATCTTATTGACAGTGAGTAAACGTATAGCTCTGAAAGACTCATAACGAACTTAAATATGCAGTGTATCAGTTAATAAAAAGCATGGAATAAATCTTGGAAGAAAAAAACACCCCAACCATTTGTGATTCGGTACTGGAAAACAAAATGCAGCTTACTACTGATTCCCTTCATAATGTTCCAGTAACAGCCCTGCCCGGGGGCCCTCCCCTTCAGGGAGGGCTACCGCAAACAGGTGGCTGAGGCCACAGCCCTCTCAGCTTCACAAGACACCACAGTGATTTTTTTCAATCACTAGCCCACAATGGCTTTTTTTCAACTCCTCAAAAGTTTCCAACTTTTTACAGCCTTGAGGTCTTTGAACATGCTGTTCCTTCGGCCTAGAATGCTTTGCCCTGTACCATTTAGTTGGCTAACTATTCCTTCAGGTCTTTTTGCCTTAAATGAAACCTCTTCAGATCTGTATGCCTTCCCTGACTTCCCCCACCCCTCACTGGCTGCTCTGAACCTTTCTTATCCTATATTTTCATTTGTAGTACTGTTCGCAATTACTTGTAGGCTATTTAACGTCTGGTATCCTCTACTAGACTGTAAGTTCCCAGGAGTTCATGGGAGTTTTGTTCACTTATGCACAGGGCCTGAAACATGCATGTCGTGAGTGGGTCTCAGGAACTAGGCAGCAGGCTGGTCTCAGACCTGGAGCAGGACTCAGAGCGAGCCTGGCAGCCAGGGGCCTGGGCTGGTGCCAGAGGATGGAAT
This sequence comes from Lipotes vexillifer, assembly GCF_000442215.2. NCBI lineage: Eukaryota > Metazoa > Chordata > Mammalia > Artiodactyla > Lipotidae > Lipotes > Lipotes vexillifer. The sequence goes on along the minus strand of NW_006797481.1, from coordinate 4,764,243 downwards.
GAAATGCCTGTAGTCCCTTAGCCTGCAGGCTGCCCTGGTCTACGGCCCAGGCAGGGTGGCGTGCAGGTGGTGGATGGAATGCCCCAAGGCCTGGTCTTTCCTCCTGGGCCTACCTCTCAACAGCCATTCTGTCATCCACTCCAGATAGCTGCTGTAACTCCTGCCTGTAAGACACAACCCTGTCACCATAGGAAGAACTCTGGCTTTGCAGTCTTGTAGACTGTGCAAATTTTAAGGGGTTTTGAGATCTTTAAGTGATTGCTTAAATACTATCAACACCGCTTTCCTAATAAGTCAACATTCAGAATGACAGATTCCTTTGAATAGAATTTTACATGAGTTGTGAAATCCATTATTTAGGCATATGATGGCCTTGCACTTACTGTATATTTTGACTCAAAGATGCACATTGAACATGATTGACCTTGAATTGTGTCTTACAGCTTAGAAATGCATCAGTCTAATTTGAGCATTCTTCCTCTACAGCGGTAATAATGGTGCCTCTTACAATTTATGGTATGTTAAATTTGATGAAACATGGCATTCATTTAGTATTTATCATCTAAACTACTGCAAAGGGGTAAACAAATAAAATCAGGGTAATAAAAATGCAAACGTTTGGGTTAGAATTCTCAGGTGGTCAAATAATTGACTCTTCGCAGTTTTAAATCTCTGGCAAATTTTAAATTTTGATACCAGAGGCTCATATATTTGATGATTGTTTCCATACCATCTAAAACTGAAAAGAATTCCTCTGCTTATAGGTAAGAAGCACATCGCTGTCTTTGGAAGTGCAGAAGGAGAGTCGTCTGATGACAGCCTTGTCGATTTGGTAAGTGCTGAAAACCGGTCAATTGCAGAATTGCCAAAACACTGCTTTTATCCCGAATTGGTATTTCAGAGAAAGGCGGTCTGTGGCAGAGAAAGTCATGTAACCTTTTATGAAACAGACTTGCTTCCTCCCAGACAGCTAATCTTTGAACTTTTAAAAAGAAGAAAAATTGAAGTCCTGGTAAAATGATGGGCACACTTAAATGACTGGGGTGTGCACTTGCAATCTTGCCTCCTAAAATGAAGTAGGAAGGCCAGAATGTTCTTAGATAAAAATCAGCATGCTTACATGACTAGTAGAGCATCTGATGTACAGTCACACTATCTCTTTACCTTTGACACTTTCAGCTTATAAGCAGGCCACTTTACTCATGTAACAAAATGAGAAATTAATTTAATGAGAGTAAAAACAAAACAGCACACAGGGGCAGTGTCCTTTCTCCCTAAAGAACTGTTTGTAGTTTAGCAAAATATGACTCCATTTAAAATAAGCTGTTCCCTCACCTCTTTAGGCCGTTGGACTTGGTGTCCGGTTTATCAAGTTGGGAGGTCTTTCTCGTGGCGAACGGGTGACTAAGTACAATCGCCTCTTTACTATAGAGGAAGAACTTGTCCAGAATGGAACACTGGGTATGTGCTGCTTTCTTGCTTAGTTTCACTTAGCCATGAATAAGAGAACAAAGATTGGGAGATGGGGGAATAGAAGTCTCTCGGCAGGAGGGCAGGGAAATCCAAAGACTATAAATAAGTGCTGACAAAACTAGGATGGCATTTGCCACGTGTATTGTTTTCTTAATGGATTATCTATTTACCTGAATGTTTAAAACTCTAGCCCTAATCTTGATGAATAGGCTGTGTGATGCTTTTCAATAGACTTAATTGATTGGAATTTCCAAGCCTACCTTTTGTTATGGTCCAAATTATACTTAAGGTTTTCCTGCACAGCCCAGGAAAGTTAAAGGTGGATGTTTTCCTGGTGGTTCTTGGCAACAACTCGTTTTACTCAAGTAGATAGCATGTTAATTTAATGTACCTTGGAAAGGCTATGGTCTCAAGAGAGATGAACCAATCATTTACGACATCAAACTTTGTAAATCTGCAATGGGTAGAAGCACCTTATGTACTGGCTAATTGGAGAGCAACACCCCAAATATACATTTTTACTCTATGTATTACTGACTGTGATAGCCAAAACAAAGCATGCAAAGACATTTAAAGAGACCAATAGTTGTCTTGGAAATTCTAAAACTATTTTGTATTTTAAAATAGAATTGATATACTGCAAAAAAAAAAGTATGTTAATTAAGCAGTGCTGACATACTTGTATACCATAAATGAAACTATTAAATGAGATAGATGTATTATAGAATGTATTGTGGAACATACCAATTATCGAATATGAAAGCAAGGAAGTACCATTTTGTGACTAATAGGCATTTTTTAAAAGCGACCAAGAGAAATATTTAATTATTAATTTGTCACGTTTAACATAGGTAATGACCTTGTTTTCTAGAAAACAAAGATATAATTGGGAGACTAAGTCATGCAAGGGCAGTCAAGTTACTTTGTATTGTTTAGTGTGTAACAGTCAAAAGTTACTTTGTATTGTTTAGTGTGTAACATGAAGGCTTGTTTTTTCAAATAGGTAAAATTATACTGTTCCTACGTATCAGTCTGATTATTTTTTTTGTCATCCTGACTTGTGGAAGCTTTAGTTTCCTTCAGTGACCTATCACATTTCCAGCCAGACTTCACCACAAGGGAAACAGCTGCTTCAGGGCATCAAAAAGGACTCTAGTGACTGGAGGCCCAGCCCCTCCCTGGTGACAGTGCTAGCCCCTGAGCATTCCGGAATGGATTAACAGATTAATGAGGATTTCGCTGACATTGGCAGGGACCAAAAAACTGGATCACTGCACTGAGAGATTGAGTAGGAAATCTTGTCAAAAGCTCAGTCATTAAAACACTCTCCCTGCCCAGAAACACGTGGAACCTGACTGGAATAGTCTTAAGTCCTCAGTGGTTTACCTTGGAGTAGTTAGTTGGCAATGGTCTGTCTCACGCAGAGTACCAGCCTTTCCTCTAGTTCATCTTCCTCTTATCCTTTGCTGCTCAGCCTCTGCCCAAAGTCTGCTGTAAACCAAATGTTCCAGAATGTTGTCTAAGGGTACACTGCAAACTCAACAAGTGTATTGCAGTTAATGCATAAACAACATGCCCACTTTAAGGTGGTTCTAGAATCCTTCCTAATGGTGATGTGACACCTCTGGACAGTTCTAAAGATGATCTCCTTTAAATTATGTAACAAAGAACGTCAAAATTGGCACCACTGGATTAGACAGTAAAATTTATTGTTGTTTTTAATAGGGTTCAATGAAGAACACACGTTTTTCTACTTGAATGAGGAAGCCGAAAAGGCTGCCATGGCTGGTGAGCTTCCTGAGCCCCCGGAGCCCATCTTCGCCACAGAAGTTGTGGAGGAATCAGCCATGAGTGTCTTCCGGGCGGGCTGCACACCCACCAGCTGACAGCCACACCCCTGTAGGATTAGACTCCGGGGGATCTCAAGTATGTCTTCATTTTGGTTTTGGTCTAAAACTTCACTAACTCGTGTGCTTTTTCTTCTTTTAATTTCACTGTTTGGTGAAATACAGAGATAGTATCTTGCCCGGAATTATACCTGTGAACCCTGTCTTCTGGCCATCACATTTCTATGGGGATCTTGTTTGTATAGGAGCTCTCCTGTCCATTTTGGGGGGTCATGACCTAGTAAAAGAGTACAATATTTTTGCCACCAACTCCACACTCAGTTCAAATACCTCATACTTTACAAGTCAGAACATTTCTGAAAAAAATCTTTCACACTAGGAGCTCTCTCTGCCAGGACGGTGTACATCTTGTTTCATGGATTTTTTAAGAGCCAAATAGCTTCCTCTCACTTTCCTACACTTAATTCCCTTTTCTCTGATTCCCATCTCTTTCTAAATTTTAGTTGTTCATCTATCATTTATATCTTTGGGGGTCTCCTCAGGTCCTTTTTGGAACAAGAATGAGCATAAGTGAGTAAACACATCAATGAATGAATATTCTTAAAGCAATTAAATGCCCAATCATTTTTACTACAGCATCTAGTAGGTGATTTAAAATGATGCAACATATAGATTGGCTGAATTGTCTCTTCTGAAAGCCAGTATCGGGGTTATAGCAGAGGATGACCAGGAATAAACATATTCAAACACATACCTATCGATATAACAATATCCAACTGCTTTATATGATTTAGATTCTCTGTTCAAACTGTTACCTTTTGTCTTTCCCCCAAATTACATAAATTGCTATGTACTGACCTGTGGGAGAGTTGGCTAAGTTTAGATTTCTGATATATTCTGTAAGTTTTTACTAAGCATACTGAGGACCTCTCCTTTTGAAGAGTACTAAGAGGGGAAGGTAATGGCCTTACGGCAGAGCCAAGGCCTTACTCTAAAAGCAGTGATTTAAAATAGGCTCAGTGGCAGATTCTCTCAGAGCACAGGGCAGGAGAACTGGTTGGTATCACTCTAAGTTGGGAGAACTGTGTCACAGTTTGTTGTTGCTACTGCCTTTCCCAATGCTTAGCAATAAACAACGGATGAGTGTTCAGATAGCCTCTGCACATGTACATGTACACGCACACACACACACACACAGATGAAATATTGGAGATCGTATGAGAGTATGCCCTGGAAATGTGACAAAAATTATAATTAAATGAATGAAACTAGAGAAAAAAGGTACAACCAAGTTAATAACTGAATAACTACATTAAATTAACCAAAGAGGTGATTTATTACCTCAAGCAAGTCAACACTTTAATTTCAGCGCTGAGCACAGCCTAATTCACCGTTTCCTTACTTGAGGATTGGGGTCACCAAATGGATGTGTAGCATTTCAAGTTTTTGAAAGTGATAAGCATTGTTTCTATTTATATATTTTCTCTCTCTCTACATATATGTTAAAGGATATATAATAGATATAAAACATATATATATATGGAATCACATGTAAAGAGATGAAAGAAACTCATCATACCCTATATTTAAAAATGGCAGTGGGACTGGGAAATGTTAGTGCTCCGAAGAAACTTCAAACCAAATCCAATCCTTAAGTGAGGGCTGCTTGATGATCTTCCTAAGGTCAGCGATGATAAGAGATGGTTATCCATTCTCCACAACTTATTGCCATATAAACTGAAGCTGTTCCATGATGAAAGTGATTAAACATGTATAGTGTGCGTTTATAAAAATCATCCAAACTTTGTTTTTAAGATTCTGTGATACAGACTATACACTATACCTAACATACAACCTAAAAATGGTCTGAAAGATTAACAATAATCTCTACCTGTACTACTCCATTTCTAACAAACATTTACTGTTAACAAAACAGGTAAGGAAGGAGGAATTACTGGTGAGTAGCCAGAGCCAAAACATGCATCTTGTTTTAACTCAGGCCAATCAAGGCTGGGTGGTTACAGCCCTGTTAATTCCCTCCAATCAGAATTTCCACAGGACTGATCAACTGCTGAAACCACTGTAGGTGAGGAGTTCATGTGAGACTATCTCAGATACAAAAGGATGCTAGAATTAATGTTAGCAAATTAATTTTAAATGCTTTGTGATGTTGGTGAAGAAATAAGCAGCTCAGAAAAGGCAAGAACACTTTCAAAATATTGTACCAGTGACTAAATGTTGCCTGGTCCAGCTAACACATTTCACAAATGATTAACTCCTTACCCTGGAAAGGGTGTGTGATTAAATATGGAATGACAAGTGTACATATTTTTATATTCCTAAATATGTGTAAGACACATGCCAGCAGACTGATAACAGACACAGGAATGCAGAAAGCAGGAACAAAGAATAGAATTCCTCAAAATAAACCATTTTGTGGATTATTAAAAATTACTAAAGTTATAAAGTCTTACACAATTTTCATATTAAAGAATGTCAAGTTTGGGGAACTAAACCAAAAATGTCAATAACCACAATTGACCTTTAGTAGGAAACTGTTGGTGCTTTTTAATAAGTGTGGTGAGAAGAGTTCAAATCACAGCATAACAGAACTTGTTTAAGTGAATTAATGCAGTCTGTAGTTAGTATATCATATAGCAGTATTATTCAATTAGGGGAAATCACAGTTGAAAAACATTACATTTTAATTCCCTATGAGTAAACTGATAAGTAACTGTAAAATCATCACTGGAAAAACATGGAGACAATCAAGCATGATGAGCCTACAGAAAGATAATTATCTCCAAATTTAGGAAGTACATTTACCTGCCTATTCACCTTCTCAAGCCTATGTTTAGCATACGTGCAAAAATAAAACACAACTACTGCAATTATTACTATCATTTTCTTTTGCCCTTAGGTGAGAAACACCTGACAGCTTCATGCTGAGCTATGCTAACAAAACTAAACCTTTCACTTTCTTTAATAGTAAAATTACCATTACTGAATCACTGTCATAAAAAATGCACTCAAGTACATTACCACTTATTTTAAACAAACACCAGTTTTGAAACAATCAACTTTGAAAAGCTGCATAAGTTTTTTTTTTAATCCCTGATTACGTTGTATTTATTCACTGTGGTAGACTGAAACATTGTATTTTTAGAGACTACCACCTAATTTCTTTGAAGAGAACAACAGACCTGTGTAATGTAGAACAGCAGTGAAGCAAGACAACTGTATGCCTGTCACCCATCTCCAGTGAACATAAGAACTGTGATAAAATATGGTCCTTGTGCCACGTGAGTCCATGAGAAGACACAATTAACTAACAGCACAGAGCACACGGCTCATCAAGATAATACTCTATTCAATTCAGGGTTTGGACCTCACCTCAATTCTGCCTTCTGGCCACTAGAGCCTTCCCTCCAAAGTCCTTGGGAGGCTGTGGACACAATCAATAGTATGTGTTTTGCATCCCACAGTTAATAATGTGTTGTAATTAACACTGGGTATGGGACTACTAGTTTGACATCAGCTCCTGAATTTTAAGCTTATCTCAGTATATCCTAGAAAGTAATTTGTATGCCACAGTGCCTAACCATTTCCATGCTACTGAAATTTCTCCATCAAAAAAGGATCAGACCCAAAGCAGAAGCTTCTTTGGGGGCTTTTAAAATCACCTTAAGCTAGTCACTTCTGTTTATCCAATTATACACAAGTGCTGCAAACTTTCATCATTACATTTGATTAGTGGTATGCACATTACCTAAAAAGATAACATGAATTTTTTGTAAACTTCTAAAAGAAGTCACACTTAATACAGTAACTAGAAAAAAATCTTATCCCTATAAAGATTTAAAAAACTACAAAGAATGTGTACTTTGCTAAATAGCTTACTTATATTTATAAGTGAACTTACAAAAGTGACATCAAAAAAGAACCTATACTCTGAATACAGTGGACAAGAACAGAATGTCTATAGCCCTTGCCAATACACCAAAACTAAATCATGTGCTTGTTGAAAAGGACTTCTGAGCATATCCGCCTTCTGGTTTATGGATCAGCAGTTGGAGCTGTCTGTATCTCTTATTTTTTCAACACTGTCTTCTTTGTCTTCTGGTTTAATTTCACCTTCATCATCCTTGTGTTGAGTTGGATCTTTTTCAGCGACCTGGTCTTTGGTTTGGGGTTCATATGTGGAAACAGGATCTAAAACTACAACTGGTTCAGCTTGTTTTTCACTGCCAATGTATTGTCTCCTGCATCCAGTGTTACTGGGAGGCCTAGGGGATGAACAGTTAAACAAAAAAATTAAAAGCAGAGAGAAAAAACATTTATCTTTCAGATTCCTGGATTCAGATGAGCAAAAAACCCAAAACATTCTAAGTCTAATCAACATGCAAAAAGTGGTCTCTGAGGTGCCAGCCATTACAAAAAAAAAAGCTATTAGATTACATATTAGGAGCACAAGGCCAGAAGACGGAAAAAGAGCAATTAACTGCATAAATGTTAAAAAGCCAAATGCACCTACCTGCTGAATTGCATGCTTTTCTCACAGAAGCACAAAGCTCACGGATACTCTGTGCACACCTCCCCACTGCCTGCCGCCCCCAGACTCCTGTCCCACCCCCACTTAGCTGGAAGGAGCCAGTTAACCCCTCCCTTGTGTGCTGGGGTACATGTGATTGCAGATTAGTTCTGAGACTCCAACAAGGAGGGAAATAATCCACTCCCATCCCTGATGGGCAGCTGAGAGATATGCCAGCTGCTGCCATTAGTGGCAAGAACAACTCTGGTCAGACCTGTGGAGGGATGAGGGAAGGAACAAAGGCAGATGGGAGAATCCAGAGAAGAAGCTGAAATGCTAAGTTACCATATACACTTTTTCTAAAAAAGGAGAATCATGTTTAAGAAATTTCTTATTGAATTTCAAATGCAGTTTCTTTTTCCACTGAGGTTCCCTTTCTTCTCTTCTAAGAAGCTACTGCTTCTCAAGCTAAATGGGCAACAATTTCCTTGTGGAAACAGAGATGTCCTGAAACACTCTTCTCTTTTCACGTGTCAGGAAATTAGGCTGTGGGCACCTAGTCCTCTCAGAAGTCAGGTCAGAAGCCATCATCTGAAGGTACTGGACTGCTGACCTGATGCCTGGAGGTTGAAGGGTGTGTAGTAGGCAGGGAAGAGGCTATTCAGACTTATCTGCTTTTCTTGGCAAATGCTGGGATACTAACCATGACCCAGCACGCCCCTGTCCCACATCCACCTCTGGATGTCAGGATGTGTGCTGGTGAACTGTTGGCCAGGGTCTGCCCATTGCTCCACAGGCCCCTCACCAGGACTTGATTTCTACTATTCCCTGACCCCCTAGCTCAGATCCGCTGGTTAGACACTCTCTTACCACCTAATACTTCTCCCTTGTTGGATTTACCACAGTTGTAATTAAATACTGGCAACCAGTTGTTTAATGTCTCTCTCTTCAAGTAAAATGTAAACATCCATGAGGTGGACTGTTCAGCTTTGTTCACAGATCTATGCCAGCACCCAGCGCAGATCCATTTCTGGAGTAAACAAATGAGCAAATACGAATGAACTACTACTGTGTGTGAAAGGCTCAGAATGAATGTGCAGAAACCAAGGCTTTGGTGTGAGTAGGTCTGAAGGTCTCTCTTATACAACAAAAGTAACAGAACAAATGATCAACTATTGAGACAAAGTGGCCTGCACGATCCAGCCACAGGTACCAAAACTCAAACCCAGTGACCACAGTTTTATCACCTGGTACTATGAGATCTGTCCAAATGTCTGAAAACCACTCCATAGGGCTATCCAGTTATACCGTGTGACTTGATCATCATTCATAAGTGACTAGCACATAACTGTCTTCTTTGGAGGTGGTAAAAGCAAAAAGATGACCTGAGAGGAAAGCTATACTGTAGCAAGGACAGATTCCGTTATTTTTGCCTGGATTTGGCAACACCCTTGTCATTAGAAAACACCATGACACTGCCCATCTACCTTGGCCAAGGATCCACTTCTCAAGATATCTGTTAACTGTGCGTTGGGAATCAATATGGGATGTAGTTACCCAGGTGGTATCTGGCTTGACTTTCTCTGACCCAGGCAACACCTGGAAGGCTGAGTCCATTAGGGTATGGTCAGAGAAGTAAACCCCCCATGAATGGCATAAAGGATTCATTATAGGCATTAGACCTCAGGCAATGGAGAGAGAGAGTTAGTTAGGCAGTCTACGTGAGTCTGTTGCCTCTGTGTATTATGCTGGGCCTGAAATCAGCAGGTCTTGCAGCTGAAAAGGAAGATGGGTGAAAAGTGGCAAGAAGCTGAGGACAAACCAGAGCTGCATCTGTCTTTCACAGTCTCCAATCCCGATGATGCAGATGAGCTGCAGGGTAAACTGGAGCCCTTCCACATGGACTTGCACGTGCACCTGGCCTAAGATTTGGGGAAGCTGGAGGGGAGATGGGGGGAGCTGGAGAAACTGTGGGCCAGCTGTGCCACATGCCAACTAGGTGACAACGCGCATGAATTGTAAAACAGTCTGCCCTACGCACTTTCGGGAGCATTAAAAAAAAAAAAAAAAGACTATTATGTCACTCCCACTTTCTAAATCTCGTGCAAATTTCTCCTGTAGACAACCCTAACCTGGAAACACATGGGAAAGGGAGTTCTCGGAAATGAAGTTCCAAGTTCCGGCCTAGCTAAAGTTGTTACAGTCAAAGCCACACAAAGTCTGCTGGTCAAGTCCCCAGTGTGGTTCCACTACCTGGGTCTAAGCCTCATTGTATAGAAGCCAGCCAGTCTGCTCTACGCATGCAAAGCAAGTATCCATCTCATTCTAGGTGAGCAACTTCCATCAACCCATACTGACCTTCATCACTTTTGTAGAACTACCACGGAAGTTCTCATGCCCATGTGTGTCTGCAGATAAAATGCTTTCTTTATCAGCTGAAGGCTGAAAACTTCCAGGAAGCTCTCAGGGCTCCAAAACAGCAGCAAATGATGTTGACTGAACTGAAAACTCAGAAACTTTGTATTGCCAGGCTGAAACTGTCCTGGAATTGTCTCAGTCCAGAGAATTGTTCTTTCCTGAAGTAGGCTTCTCAATAATAGATTAATCTATTATTAAGTCACCTGTACACTCCAATTTGAGAACACCTTTATTATCACTGAACTTGGCACAGTGGAAAATTACGTGTTGAGAATCAGAGTAACTACCTTCTTGAAGCTAATGACCACTGACTTGGAATCCCAGTGGCTTAAGGCTAAAAGAGACTATGGCAATCATCTAGTCCAACTGGTCCTTTTACAGATGAGGAAAATGAGGTGTGGAGAGAGGGAAAGCCTGACCTAAAATTATACAGCTTATCAGTGGCAGAGCCAGGACAAGAATCAGAAGCTCCTATCTTCCTGTTCCTGATTTTTCCACAACATCACACAGCTATTTACCAAAGGCATCTTCCAAAAACATGATAATGATGCCACAGGCTAATTCTGGCATGTTTACTGATTCTTTCTGAATCCCTGTTTTCAGCTTCATCTTTCAGAACTATAAATATAAAATCCATCCCTTCAAGCTACCCCTCGTTTTGTTCTGTATTTTTTTCTTCCTTTGTGACGTAAAGCTAGCTCTTCCTGGTTTGACATCATTAAGTCCATTCCTGGTTCCCATGGGGAGCTGCCCAGGGCTCCTTCTGGAATGAAGGGCCTTCCTCCTAGGCTTCATTTCTAACTCCATTCCCATCTCACGGGAAGAGCCAGAAAGCTCCATCAGTGATGTTGCCAAGAACGCAGGCTCTGGCTCTAGGCAGCCATAGTGGCAGGTTCTATAAGGTTAACTCTGAAGCTTCTCCCCCAAGGTAAAAATCCCAGCTGCTCAAATGCAACAATCCAACGGGAATTGCCCTATACTATTGTTCCGTTCAATTTTTCTTCTTTAATTCTTCATCTAAGAGCAATGGCCACAAATAAGGAATTAAAATTCAGTATTCATAAAAAGTACAGCAGACCTTCTCCTGTACGCTGGAAAATCTCCAAGTAAAACTTAAATTTTATAGGTGACATAAAGACTAAAATCATGGAATGTTCAGTCTGAGAGGGATTACTGACATGAACTAGTCCAGCCTTTTCATTTGTCAGGTGAAGACACCAAACAAGAGTGAGTTACATGATTTGTCCAAGGGCACACAATTTGTCAACAGCAGATACAGGATTAAAATTGTGGACTCTTGACTTCCTGTCCAGTACTTTTTTTTCTTACCACAACATACTGCTAGTGATTTTTAACCCAATCAAATAGATATTTTCATGGGTCATTTTAAATCATTTGTTAAGTGCTATTTCAAGACAAAAAGAAAAACCCAAAAGCAAAATAAAAGCTAGGAGACAATATATCAATCTATATACCACTCTGTGAAGCCTGATGCCCAAGTACAACTTGGTTGCTCTTTTTACAAAGCAGTTATTTCTCCCCCAACTGCAAGAGGGCCAGAAGGTAGGGCTGGGGCAGATGAGGCCACTTGCTGGTAAAAGGAAAAACCTGACTCCAACTGGTACTGGTACCAGAAGAATCAGAACAGTTGCAAACGGTATTGCCGAAGTTGAACTTTATAATAAAGGGACTCAGTCACTTATCGGACCGTGTTACAGGAGATGAAATTGCAGCATTCTAATTTGTAAAAAGCACATCATGGTTTGCATTCAATGAAATTCCTTTCAAAATCAACTTTCCACATTCCAATTATATTCAGCAACATTCGAGCTAACATTTCAGCTGCAATTCAAATTAACTAATGCCCAAAAGAGTCCGAATAGACATGGTTCTGAGCTCAACTGAATACAATCAAAGCTCATGAAATGAAGGGGGAAAATGCTTATTTCATGCAAATTCTGCATATCACTCAAGCTTAATTCTACTGATAATATAAAGGTGGGACATTTTGAACATTACAGTGAATGAAACTTTTAAGCAGTGAGAGTTATTTTATAAAATGCTACCTCTGAAAAGCTGATTGCCAAACAGTGTAAAAATGGTTTGAGGCATAAATGTCAAGTTCATTTCTATTTCACTTCTGAGGTAACTATCTTTCAAATCGCAACAGCTGGACTATTTAACACAATCTGGTGAATCAAAGTATAGTTCTTCTCTGGTCTCCCAGCGGGACGCCTGCATTAGTCTGTGGCAGCCATCCAACAGATGACGCACAGCCGGATGGTCTGAACTCTGTTTCATTTACAATAAAAATGGATAAAGCTACAATCATATTTACCACCTTCAAGGACAGAAAACGGAAAGATTTAAATTTGTCTTTATAAAGTAGTTTCCTGGGAAAACTCCAAAGAGGAAGTCAGTTTTATATTCTCCCTTGTGTAAAAATAGGAAGTCTTACTTTTTTTTCCCCCCCAAGCCCTTTATACAGTTACTACAGCAGTGAACAGCAGTGGCATTACAACAGAAGTAGGTTTTACTGTTTCTCTCAGACATCCCATTTTTCAGGATATTTTAACACACTTATCCAAAACTTTCCAAAATAAAATTTCAAACATAAGATGAAACTTTCTATATTATTGCTAATTCTAATACTTTTAAATATAATGAAGGTAGGAAAAACAAAGCTAATTTCTTTTGGCTTTGTGTACTTTTTGAAACTGCGTTTTAGCGCAAAGAATAAATTAGTTTGCCAATTTGGGTCAGCTTCTATTTGACGGAAAAATAGATATCATTTAAATTATGAAAAATAATATTGTTAAACAACAGAATACCGCCATGGTTGAAAATCTGACATCAGCTTCTAGATGCTGATTTGCCGTAAGATTAACAAGAATTCCTTTTTAACAGAGGTAACAATGGCTGGGCAAAGACCTCTGTGTCCACACTGAGCCATAGTTTCTTTGGTGGAAAAACTGCAGCACAGCCATCTCAGTGCACGGGTTATATCTCAGACCACAGTGCACGTTACGAAGCCTTGTCCCAGTTCTTTTATTCTTCTAGTGTAAGCTGGACTGCGCACATTTACAGATGCCAAAATACACTGGCCCAGGGAGGCTCAGGAAACTGGACCATCCTCGCCAGCAAAATCTATGATAAAGCATGAGCTACGACTGATTTTAGCACAGGCAAAGATTCTTAAACGTGTATGATACTTTTTTTGGCTACTTTTTGTAATTTTGTACAACTTTAAGTCACCATGGAAAATCCATTGAGATCTCAGCTATGAAATGTGAATATTATTTAAAAGAGATATTTTAAGGAACATGAAGGCTTCCACAAGAGGCACCATATATAAATAACACTGGCTCCTCAAGAAAGCTGCCATGCACAGAATGTTTGCGTTTTCATTCTTAATTTTCAGAGCAATGTTTTTTAAATTTTAGAAGATTTTTCTTTAAATTTACTACATGATATACTTTAAACTCTCTTTTAAGACAGGAAGTCATGAAGCATTCAGAGTGTTACTTTTCATACAGTTATATGACAAAATATATTTCAAATGAAAAGCATTTATCAGGTTTCAGAAGTTAAGTCAATTTATCCTCAGATCTGAAATTGCATTTAAGTTTTAGCCAGACTTCTATTTGAATAAATTTTAAGTCTCCACTACTCCACTATACAAAACTAAAAGGAAACAAAAATACTGCAGAGACTACTGAAAGATGCTTTAAAAAAATGACAGAGCACCAAAAGCAATATGGTTCTCCATGGAGAAATGATATATTTTATGCTAAGTCTCTTAAAATCATAGGTGTTTGCAACTGGAGGCAAATGTTAGAAGGCAATTAATTCTTTGAGAGAATTGAGAATTACTCAGCAGCATTTTAACAGTTATTTTGAGATTTACTCAACAGAATTTTAACACTAGGTGTAATACAGCCTCAACAATTAATCTGGAAGAAGCTGCTGTCTGTAAGGCAACTCAGAACACCTGTAAGACAAAACTGACAGGCGGATCTTCTGGGCAGCCCACAGGAAAACTCCTCTGGAGGGGGGAGGAAAAAGAGACTGAGTGAGGAGATCTCAACTTCCAGAACATCCAGTTGTTCTGCTAATTTTGTTGTTAAAACTTAATTGTCCATGTACAGGAACACATGGAGAACCTTTGTAGTAGTGCTCTGCTGAGCAGAGCTGTTTCCTGCAGTGTCTGTACACAATTCAGCCGTACTAAGATTACAGTTGAGAGCAGAGCAAATCCTTTAATTGTATAAGAGCATCAGATTAAGCAGTAACTTCCATGCAGTTCATTTGCTAGCTAGTAGTCTCTTCTCAGAAACGAATGTTTGTTAAGTACAGGGAAGGTGCCCTCCTTTCTCCCCTCCACACCATGCATGCAAATACACGTATGCACACACACACAAAAGGAGGGAAAAGAGGAGAGGAGGAGGGGAGGAAATGGTAGAGTTGGGAGTAACAGGAAGAAAACCTATTCTTTCCACCACAAGCACTAAAAACTTCTCTATTTTCCATTTGAACAAAATGTTGACCCAAATCCCGTTAAAGTAATACTTGTATGACTAACCAAATTAATTTCCAGATGAGATCAATATTTGAGACAATTTTAATGCCAAGCTTCCCTAAAAGTAAGTTAAGAATCTCAATTTCTATTTGGTAACATATTTCAAAGGCTCAGATTCTCCAGCTGCAAATGCAAAAGAGCAATACTTTTCAATTTCATTTTTCTACATTAGTTTCACACTGGAAATAACGGGAAAAAAACTGAAGAGACCAGTTAGAGGTCAATCAATCTTACTTTTAATTCAAAACCTGAAAGGCAATTAGACTTTTTTCTTTCACAGAAACATCTGACAGATTACACTAACCATGAGATACCTAAAATTTATCTTTGATCAACTACCCTTTGGTATTCAGTTAATGGCTCAAACAAGATGAACTCTTACAAAAATAAATCTGTGTGGGGCCACAGGTCGCACGTGTTTAGAGACACCACAGACCTAGAAATTAAATGCAAATTAAAATAAAAATGGCTGCACTGGAAACAGTCATTTTTCTACTGAACTTGAAGTCCTGTAATTGCTACATAGGTTTTTGTTTTTTAAATTCTTCTCGGGCACAATGTGACCTGTTTTGATCTCCCAAACAAAAAAGGCAAGCTAGCCGCCTGTCTGATGGTTGAAAAGGCCATTTTAAAGAGCTTGATAAAGCGCAGAGTTTTGGGGAGCTCTGGGGTTGAAGAGGAGCATGATGAATTAGAGAAGTAGTAACTGGAGGGGGCTCTGGCAATTGTGGCTTAAAAGCATCTTTGAGAATGACCAAGAGATAAGGACACAGCTATGAAATCACTGCAAATCACACCAATTACAATGGAAACTGGGTTCTCCCCTTTGAAGCAAGGTTCTAGAGATGTAACTAGGTGAACTGACAAATCATCCTTGAGGTTGACTCCCTTGTTTAACTGTAACTGTCAGGTGGATATTCACCTTTCTGAAAGTAATTAATAGAAAAAGTGAGCACAGATGATAAAGCTCAATACAGACAAGTAAGGCCACTTCTAGATGAGACTGTTCAGAGACAAAAAAGCAAGACTGTGAGAACACAAGATACTCTTGGGTCTCTGCCTGATTGTGATGCAGAACTCTTGTAAGATCTGCTTGTCTCTTTCTCCATACTGCAGGCCCATTTGTCCTGCCTTCCTTTAAAACAGCGATGTTCTAAAATATGATGACAATGGACACTATACCACAAACTCAAAGGAGCTAACCAGTAATTGACCGAAGGTGGAGCTGACTCACAGAGGTGCAGCATAAAGTGGATGCAACACTGAAATTTATTTGGGGCTGTAGAATGTATGTTTTAAAACAACTGTATTCACAGTGATTCATCTTTATATTGTCATATTATCATTTAGTAAAACACCTTTCTAATCCAGTGATTAAAGTCAGATATTTTCAAGGTATTTGACTTCTGGGAATGAACTAATCTTCAGCATGTTTGAAATGTAAATAAATGTGTACATGAAACTTATGCCAAAGACTAAAGGAGCTTAGGCTGGTATTCTAATATGGGAATTTCCAAAAGTTTATTTGTGAAGCATGTCCCTTTATTGGCCATTTGAAACGAAAAACACTGAAACAATTTCTTTCCAAATCTCTTTTAAGTCTTCTTGCTAATTCAGATTGGCTCTCCTTTGCAGAATTCTTTGCTTTACTGGGTTACATTTTCTTCCCTTGGCAAAAGATATATTAATTGCTTAGTTTAGCCTTAGGAAGAGGAAAGAAAAAGGAAGAGATGACACTATCTGTGAGTATGTAGGGTCAGAGGAGCAGGATGTGAATAGGGCAAATGGAGCAATTTAACTACAGAATCATTGCTTCCTACAGAAGAAAGCTTACAGTCATTTTCTTCCCTTCCATTCCTACAGCTCTTAATACACTCAACACAGTATGTTATAGCTCAAAACCGTGGGCTCTGGGCTTCCCTGGTGGCGCAGTGGTTGAGAGTCCACCTGCCGATGCAGGGGACACGGGTTCGTGCCCCGGTCCGGGAAGATCCCACATGCCGCGGAGCGGCTGGGCCCGTGAGCCATGGCCGCTGAGCCTGCATGACCGGAGCAAAAAAAAGAGGCATGAGAAAATGTAGGAATGTCTCAATCTTAGCCATTAAACTATATATCTTCCCTTTAAGACAAAAAAAAAAAAAAAAAAAAAAGCGTGGGCTCTGAAGTTAGAATGAAGAAGGTTCAAATGAAATCTGACCCACCTATCGATTAGGAACAGAATTTTGGGCAAATTGTTTATGTCACTAAACCTCAGTACCTTTGGAAGAATTAAAACAACACATAAAAGTACTGGCTTCATAAATGTTAGTGAAACGATAGTAACAACAATAAAACATCACCAAAGCAAATTCCAAATTGGAAACTGGCTCGTTACTCATAGCCTCCATCTATAATCAACATAGACATCCTGCTTATAGCGATGTAAGCACATTTCCTCTCAGATGAATGCTATTATAATATGGATATATATTAATATATATTGATAAAGAGTAACAGAAAATTTTAAAAATAAAGAGGTGAAACATATACAATGGAAGGTTGTAGGCTTTTACCCCCAAATGTTTTCCCAATTCACTTCACTTACATCACTTGAGATCATCAGATTTCCCCATTCTGTTGATAACAGAGCTAACGTGTCTCAGGTACCTCACACAGGATTAAAATGGAAGACAACTTCACCCACAGCTAGGTATTATACTTGCATTTTCTTACTTATTGCTCAACTTATGTTTGCTTCTGAAATATTGACTTCCTAGTTACCTTTTAAATCAACACCCCAGAATGTGTAAATTTGGAACTTGTCAACCTAACTGGAGTTCAAGAAGCAAGCTTTGGCTTGACTGTATTGCATGGTACTTTTCTGTACACACGGCTGGGAGACATGTCATGGGTCTGTGTCACATTTTAAAAAATGCATCTGCAATGGTGGCAAACTGATGGCTATTTCCAAAAACTGAATGAACTAGCAAAAACCAAAGTCATTTGGAAACATATGTTGAACATACAGTAGTGGTTAAAATGGGCCATATCATTTTTTGACCAAAATAAATACTGACACTAATTCTCTTACACGACCCGCAGAGTGGCTCTAAGGCACTCTTTACTTCTCACCCACTTTTTCCACCCTAGAATAAATGGATAGGAAAGACTGTCCAATTTATTTCCTCTGTGGTCAGGTATTTCTAATCCAAATAGGCCTAAAAGCATTTGGAGCAATAGTGACAGGGTTGGAATGAGTATCCTGACCCCTAAGAATATAACCCTGAAAGATAACAATCATTTCAATCTGGATTTGTAAGTTCCTATGATGTAGTTTGAAAATTAAAATTTTTCAAAAAATTATTTTATATTTCTAGGTTTGTGTTTTACTGTAAATCTATATTGAAAGACACGTTGGGGGTAAAAACTATGTGCTTAACTCTTGTTCTTTATCTTAACTGTGACCATCTTTATCAAGCAACCACATTTGTGAGGAATTATTGGGATTCTAGAGCTGAAAGAGACTCTGGAGAGTGCCTCATCTACTTGCCTCAATTTTAGATAAGAAAAACAATACAACAAAAAGTGAAAAAACAAAAACAAAAACAAAACTCAGAGGTTACATGATTTTCCCAAGGAAACCTGGCCCAGTCAATAAGCCAGGTGTTCAGTACCTAAGCTTTCAACTCTTAACTTTTGTCCTTGATAATCCAGTAATGGCCCAGTATTATAATTTTACATTAAGATAGAAAAGGAATTTATTGAAATACTTTTCATATATTATTTAATTTACGTGAAAACCCTACAAGGTAGGTATCATTACCCTCATCTTCCACATGATTAAATAACTTGCCCAAGGTCATAAAGATAATAAATAGCAAACCCAAGATCCGAACCCGAGGTCTCATTGTACAGCTGGAGTTCTGGAAATAATTCAGTGCTGCTCGCCACCCTGTGCATATGTGGAAAGACACTGGTTTAGAAAACGGATCATGCTGTGTTTCCCTGTTACTCCTTGTCCAGTCTACAGGCTTTTACTGGTGAAAATACAAATCATTCTTGGCTTTTTTGACCCTGTGCAACACTCAGTTAGCCTATTTCCAGGTACTGTAGCTGTCTGAAAGTAATGGAATCGTTATCTTTTAAAAATTCTATAATTTGGAATTTTCCCTATTTTATATTGACCATCCCAGCCATTGATTAGCTTGAATCAATGAGTCTTACTCTATTTTAACACTGTCAGAACATTTTGGATCAGAAAGAAAGAGCATGAAAGCAAAAATAAGGCTTATACTCTCCATTTGCTTGGCCAGCTCTTTACCTCTCATGGCATAAAGGGAGATTATGAGCATAATTCCTGTTTGAGTAATAACTAATCGGAATTAATGAAATTCAAATTCACTGTTAGATTTAAGAGATTATTACTAGATAGTATGTATTCATTAGAAATAGTTGAGGACACAAATATTTCTAAAGCTATTATTGAAAGATAAATAGAAACAATTAGGCTTCTCCAGGTCCTGATTATCTTTTTCTTTCTTTTTCTTCTTTTTGCTTAAAAAAAAAACCTTGCTTGCTCAGACTGGTGACAAGAATGTTCATTTTAATTAATCCTTGCAATTAAGTATTAAAGGTGTCTCTTGCTGTCTCATAAGTTCCTAAGAAATAAATCCATATATCTCTCTGGCTCTACAATTTACCAGATAGAAGTTACTCAGTAATTTGGAACATACACATATGTTGATTTTAGGAATTAAAAGGAAAATAAACTTTCTGGGAATAGCCTGATGCTATTTAATTTTCTGGGTAAGTGAAGATCTTATGCAGAAAACATCTTTGTTTCTTCCTTCACTTTAAAAGTTTTCTTAGTAGGTTAGCAAACTTTCCTGTCCACCTGAGGCAGTGAGCACAGCCGAATCTTTCTTTTACAACTGGGTATTCTGTTGTCTCTGATAACTTTATCTTATGTAGGTTCAAAGATGCAGAAGATATGCAAAACTGAATGTAAATGACTCCTAGGCATTTAAAAAATGTTTAAAAACCCAAATAAGCAACCAAAATATCTAATATTTATGTACACATATATGTGTATATGTGTGAGTGCTGAATAATGGGGGAATGTTGGTTAACTGAGTATTCTAATTAATTGATATTCTGCTGTTTTATTGATACTAAAAATGTATTTATTCATTCATTTATTCAACAAGTATTTCCTGAGAGCCTACCATAAGGCAGGAGTTTTTCCAGGTGTTTGAGATACACCAGTGACAAAAAATATCCTACCCTCATGGCGTTTACATTCTAGGAGGGAAAGAGAGAAAATAAGCATATATATAATAAATAAAGTATGTAATACGTTAGAAGGTAACTGTTATGGGGGAAAATGGAGTAGGGTAAGGGAGAATCAGAGTTTAAGGGAGTTGAGTTACAATTTTAAATAGGGTGGTCAGGGTAGGTAGGCCTCATTGAAAAGATGACATCTGAGCAAAGAAATGATAGAGGTGAGATAGTGCAGCTACTGGGGGAAGGGCATCTGAGGCAAAGGGGATAGCAAAAGCAAAGAGCTGGGGTGGAATGTGTGTGTGCGCTCGCAATAATGTAATGCATTAGAGCCTACTGTGATTGATATCTTCCCTTGACCTTGATTCCCTGTCAGGAGCCGATAATATCACTCACCTGAAAAACACTATGGTGGTGTCGCCACAGATCAAAATAAGGGTGCCATTACCAGAGAGCAAAGGCACTTTTTAAAAGCAAAGGAAACATTTGCACTTTTTAACTGCTGATCTCACTTCAAAGTGACAAATCAGGTCTATGAGGTAAGACAATGTGGTTGTCTCTACCTTATGGCTAGTATAACAAAATGAACCTGTTAGCCAAAGCCAGCCAGAAACAGCCTGAAAATAACCCTTCTCATTCCTGGTAGCTAAACCTCTTTCAGGGGATCCTGGGAAATCACATGAGTTTTTACTTTTAAAGCTTACCTATGACTACATTAAGTTCTTTTACTCAGTAAGAAGCTAGGTTTAAACATAAATGAATGAAGCACGTCTGGGAAGTGAATAATTACCATGTACATACACAAGATACTTGGATTCATTTGGATAGTCTAATTGTACTTAAGAAACACATTTTTCAGAAAGGCACTCTTCTTTGCTAAATGACCATCAATATGAAAATGCATGGCATTAGTTATTTCAGCTAAAGCATGTCAAGAACTGAATAATCAAGCATTAGATTACAAAGTTTAAAAGTTAATACAGCAGCACAGAGTATTTGTATTAGTGCTTTAAGTAGATAAATTAAATTGAAACGTGTCTCTTAAACAGTCATTGAACAAGCAAGATGAGAAATAAATTGAGCTTCACATAGGCCTTTATGGCATCTAACAACTGTGTCTGTCAACAAATGGATCCTTTTCACTGTCAATTCAGCACACATTTTGAAGACCTTGGGCCTGCAATTATTTCATTTCCTTTCTTGGAAATGTAATTTCCACTTACTTTTGGAGAATAAAAGGCAGACAAAAGAAGGAAGGAGTTGCAGTATTTTCTGATTAAGATTATCTGTGTAAAATGGTAAAGGAAAAAAAAATCTATACACACACACACTGAAGCATTTCTCAGAAACTAAGTTGTCTCAGCCAAATTGCTTTTGTGTCTGGATACTGGTTCAAATGTAGCCAGACTGTTGGTGTCAAATTAGGTGCTAAACAAATTTAATAGGACAGATGAAGAATGAATATAGATCATCTTTCTGTTAGAACTGTTCAAATGACTCCAGTCAAAAGAAAGGAAACACATGACTGCAGGAGAAAATGTACTTTTTAAACACAATGAAATTAGATAAAACTGTAAATCAGCAAAGAAGG
Source organism: Lipotes vexillifer (assembly GCF_000442215.2). Classification (NCBI taxonomy): domain Eukaryota; kingdom Metazoa; phylum Chordata; class Mammalia; order Artiodactyla; family Lipotidae; genus Lipotes; species Lipotes vexillifer. The sequence continues at coordinate 4,742,545 of NW_006797481.1, read as the reverse complement.
TCATTCATTCCAAAAGAGGGGAAAAAAGTTAATAGTACCAATAAGAGAAACGCAAGAGTGGAAGAAAATACCAGTTGGCAAAAATAGATCTAAATTGAATCACAACTTCATTTGTCCAGGCTTCACCTTTTAAACTAAGACAGGTATAGCTACAAAAAAGGGTTCTGTCTCCCCTGATACAACAGGAAATCAAAGGTTTAATTAACCGTGATTACAATATTTGCTGATCTGATTTGTCTCACCTCTTCCTTTTCTTTATGTGACAAACCAGCTGACATCCTGGCAAGAGAACTAAAGCAAAACTAGACTAATTTCAAAAAGCCTGCCATTGTTATAAAACAAACTGATCCTCCACCAGATCTGTCTGAAACACATTCAATAGCAGGATTAATTCTTTGTCGATCAAAGTGCCACTTTCAAGCCATATATAGGTAACTCTTTACATAGCGTGTTTTCAGTCTCAGAATAGAGCAATATTAAGGCACATCTTTAACTGAGAATCAGAAAATAAGGTTGTAAAAACATACCCTTCAAAGTAAGTCTGAAGATCTAGTATCTTCTTTGGCTGCTCATGAACCATTAAGAGGGATGATCTAAGTATTTAATCTTGAAAGAATGATTAAGTGTCTTCTGATGCTGAATAAGGATCATCCAAGTCAATTCTTTGTGTAGAAGAAGAATCTGATTTCACCAAACCAGCTTAGGGATGGGATTCTCTGTACACATGTCTGCTTTGCATCAGAATAAGACCTCTAAGCTAGGAGCCTGGAATCAAAGGTTGGCTCATCAAACAGAGGAAGAAGAGTATTTATTGGCTATAACCAAATCGAAATCTCTATCTAAGGAGAAACAAAGCAAAGTAACGCACAAATTAGTCATCACAGGTTCTTCTACACACTACTTAGTAAAGAGCATCATTACTTACTGAAATGTAACCTTGGAACTTGTGCATCCTTCCAACTTACACGACCCTTCACCTGGCTCAGGTGTTGGGGGGGACGGGCTGTTGAATTCTGCCTCCAGAGTTTTCTTGTTCAAGGCTGTTTTTGTTACACTGGATACAGAACCCAACACTGGCATGGATTTGGACTCTGAGGTGGCTAATATTCCAGTTGGACCTTAAAACCAAACACATACCTCAAGTTTAATAATTCTGTTCAATGCTTATTAATATGGTACTGAAAAACAGATGAGCTGAAAATCCCTCAGGAAGTGAAAAGGCCAAGTTTTGTTAAAATTTCAAGAGCATGCTGGAAAAGGCTCCTATTAGAAATCTGCTCTGCTTTGGTGGTACTACTGCTTTTCAGGACCACGCTGAGAAATTGTGTACAGACCTTTAACAAACTAAAACCCCAGGCCATGGTTTCCTCAACTGACCACAGTCCTTTAGTAATACTGGAATTGTGAAGTCTTTACTTCTCACAGAGCATGTCTTTCTGACAGCTCTACTTGAATCATCTGGCCTCTCAAGAGTTAATTCTTTCCAAAACTCAGCTCTGATTTTAAACAGAAAATGGAATGATGTCAAAAAGCTCTTTTTAAAAGGCTCATGAAGGCTTCCTGAGCCTTAAATAGCTTTTATGAACATTTTCATTTTAATGTGATTGAGAAGTAAGTGGGTTTATTTCCTATTAAAATACAGACACAGGATTATAAAAATTAAGTGGCAAAGAGTTTGGCTGTTTACCTTTTGGACTTTTCTGCTCTTTGGGTAGGATCAGAAAACTATAATAGGGCTTGTTACTACAATTATTGGCATATCAGTCTAAAACTTCTATGCATTGAAGCTAAGCTCCATCATTACTTTTTTTCTATCTTCAGTTAGGAAGATACTATCCTAGACAGTTTTTTCAAAGCAAGATTCTAGTATGTCTTTCTTGAAACTTCAGAAGGAATCCTTTTAAAACGAAGCAATTTATGAAATGTCACGAATGTACAAATAAAATTAGAACTTCTAAAAAATTAAGCTAGAGAACAACCTTGAAAGCTGCCGCTAAGAAAAAAGCAAAACTTGGGCTGCCCTGGTGGCGCAGTGGTTGAGGGTCCGCCTGCCAATGCAGCGGACACGGGTTCGTGCCCCGGTCGGGAAGATCCCGCATGCCGTGGAGCGGCTGGGCCCGTGAGCCATGGCTGCTGAGCCTGCGCGTCCGGAGCCTGTGCTCCGGGGTGGGAGGGGCCGCGGCAGTGAGAGGCCCGCATACTGCAAAAAAAAAAAAAAGAAAAAAGAAAAAAGAAAAACTTGGGACTCTCTATATCCTTAAAAATGTCAGATCATCTCCTAAAATGGAAAGGACTGGTGGGTACAATCCAAAATGCTAGCTAATCCTTGATTATTAATATTAGGCTTTGGAATTTTATTCTTACATTTGTATATGAATGTGTCTGATGCAGTATAACAAACATATGAGCTCCAAAAATGAAGTTATAATTTGAAAAACCTATCTAAGAGGGGCTGGGAAATTGTGCAGCCATTCTGTTACTGCAGCTCTTCTAGACTTACTCCACGTGGGAGACACAGATCCCCCCTGGTCTGGCAGAAAGCCTCAGCTCACAAAGCATCAGTGTCTGCCTTTCTCATTTATTTCTTCCGTACCATTTAAGCAGACAAATCTGTGACATTATAGAATATTCTGATTCAAAAGGCCTTTCCCTCCTGCCTGTGACAAGCCTCACGCTGCATGGGGATGTGGGGGTAAAGAGAAAAGGGCAGAAAGATCAAGAAAGTTCATTCCTCAAAGTATAAATATGAAGCTGAACCTAAGATGTGCTCCAGAGCACCTCTGCTCAGCCCTTGGATAACTGTTGACTGCAATACTATAGATAGCTTTAAACAATCTGTCCTTGTAGAAAAGCAAGATCTGTTTCTGAATACACACCAACGCCTGCTGCTGTTCTGCAACTGAAGCCAATTCAAAAGGAGGGAGAGTGGGTGAGCTGAGCCAGAGCTGTTATTTTTCTTACATACAAAAAGAAATAAAGAAAAATGCCTAATGTTTAAGATGATGATGATGATTAACACTATTATTATTGCATCCTATTTAAGCAGTCCAATGTTTTCCAAGAGGCACTTGCTGCTCTTAGAAATGTCAGTTTTGTAGCCCACAGTCTAGGTAAATCAAGGAAATACCAGTTAGTCCTGTAAGAAAAAATTCTAAAGAAAAAGGTGTTTCTGTGGCCCCTGAGGGAGATACTAACTTGGGATATGAGTTCTGCCAACCTCAGGCTGCCTCTGCCTCACTTATGATGGTTCCTTTCTCCACTTTGTAACCTCACCTTTAGCCTTTCCATAACCCTTTGTGTGCAGAAGAAAAAAATCTCAGAGATTCAAATGCACCTGAGGAACAAACCTATCAAACTTATCTCTGTAATTTGCTCCCACTATGCAGTTGTGCTGCTTTAGCATCTTATTTGCCCCCTGGAATTTTCATTTTCTCATTCCATGACCTTTATAAAAAGATTACATAGTAAATACCTCTGCCAGTTTGATGCTTGCAAAACATTTGAACCATGTAAAAAAAATAGTTATTTCTTTTACTAGATGATAGAGTTTGTAAATTTGTGTCCTCTCCCCCGCCACACACACACCCTTTTTATTTTTGGCTTTGGCTTCGGCTACTAGGGAGCTCAAAAGAAAATTTCTGCTCACTTACAAGTCACTCCCTTCAGTATGTTTCCTCTCCATCCTGCCAATTACACAGTTCTTATTTCTCTATCCAAATATTAATGATTCTACTGAATATGTATCTCTTATTCTAACTTCCCTCAAATGATACCTTGAATATTTGTATACTGGTGGAATATAATCAGTAAAATGAGTCTCACCATGTCCATAAAATGTGTTCCTACCTTTCTCCACACTTTGAAATATTCATATCTTCATATTGACTAAAATAAAAATGTTTCCTCATTTCTCCCATGGAAAACTAACTCTGAAATAGTGAGTGCTGCAAGTTTGACCAAGTGAGTGAAGTAAGAATGTTTCTGGAGGAACAAAAATGTCAGTGGCAAAATACAAAATGTAAATGACAGAGCACAAAAATGGCATTCGCAAAGTCCTAAAAATTAATGACAACTACATGAATACTTTCAGGATGAAATGTTGGAAAAGTCACAGCACTAAGTCACAAATGAATAACAATTCATTATGGAGGCTGGTAAATTCTTGTAAAGCGAACGTAAGGGGGAAAAAAGTCTTTTACGGCATCCCTTAGTTTTCCTGAGAGTTGGTTATTTGGGCGTGGGGTGGTGGTAATTCTTACAGGATACTAGCAGCAGAATTTCTAGAACAAACTAAAAACTGAATGGCTAATTTTTTTTTTTTAAAGAAGGGCACAAAGTCTTCATCTTTTTATAAAAACGGTTTGGCTGGTATTATGCTGCTTCTGGTTCAAGGAACCAATATACTCCATTGAGTAAATCCCTGTATGAAAGCTAGAGCTTGATTATCAAAAACCCAAATCCTTAATATTCTAGCAATTTAAACTTGATAGACATGACAACAATGCAAATTTAAACTGTTACAACAGACTAATTGGAGTTGATTGAACAGAGTCTAAAAGATTCAGTACATTAGCTGTGGTTGCTATTAATTTTAGTTTAGGGTCGTTTTTCAAAAGCAGCCTCCTGGCAACAAGGGGAAAACCTCATAAAGGTTTCTGCTAATTCCCATGATCAAGCTGATGGAAAAAAAACTGAAGACATACAAAGTGAGTTCTGAAACACACTTTGAAGTCTAATACACGCATATCATGATACCAATGCAAACTGTGATCTCAAGATGCTCAGATGGTCATTTATAGTCGATGACAGAGCTGGACTTTCTCATTCACTTGATTCACAGGCAGGGACAATAAACTAAATGGATATGAAAAATAAAGACGATTTCTTTGCATTTGTAACTGATTTGTAATTACGACTATTATTACTAACTATTGTGTTCTTTGTGCCAGGCACAGTGCTAAGCACTTTTTATATATTGAAATATATTGACTTAATCCTTAGAATAATCCTATGAGGTGATGCTTTTATTATCCTCATTTTATAGATGAAGAAATTGAGGCACAGAGAGGTTGAGTAATTTGCTTAAAGGGCAAGTAGTAAACTGCAAAGCTAGGATTCAAACTCATGCCTTCTGATTCCGGAGCCTTTACTCAATGCTACATTGTTGCCAAAGTCCATCCCGGATGTCTTTACCAAAGGGCATCTTGCATTAAGCAAACAAGATCCATAAAAGCCTGATTCCCTACAAATAAATAAACATACCAATAAATAAAAATACATAAGCACTCTTACGTGATACCCATAAGAACCTTTGCCATCCAATACTTCTCATTCACATAAAAAAATTTAATAATAATTTTAAAAAGATCATTTTATGTTAAAGAGACACATAAAGGAAGATGCTTCAGAGAGGAAGAGTAGAACCGTGGAAAATTCAAACCAGCTTACTACTGCTATCTGCTTCTGTTGTCAACTTTCTGCGACGCAAAATCCTTTCTAACTCAGTTTCACTGTTTTCAGTGTGAAGGGATTTTAAGCTTCTTGAACTAGTGGATTTGTTAAGTGTCCCCTAAAGTGAAAACAAAACAAAAACAAAAACAAAAAGGTTAATGTCTTAATACAATACACAAAAGAATATAAAAGTCAAACCACCAAAACATTACCAGAATTTGAATGGAATTAGGAACTAAAATGAATTTGCTATATATGTATTTTTAATGTGCATATCTTTAACACACAGTGTTGGATCATTTAAGAAGATGCTACTGATGATGTAAGATGTTAGCTTTCATAGCAAAAGAACAGCACAAGAATACCTCTTGATGGGCTAACTATATGAAATTGAGTGGTGGGAAGGTACTTGCACATTGATGATTAAGATTCTGATGTGTGTTGGTCGACCACGCGGAGAAGAAAACAGATATACTGAACTCACCTTAGAAGGTTATCTTGACATGGCAGCCACGAGTTACTGACCCAAATCCTTGCGGCACTGAAAAATGTGGCCAATTCTTCAGAGAGAATGACCCTGGCTGCACACCTGGTGACGAGGCGTGCTGCCAAAGGAAGCACATAACGCTCTCGGGCGGCCTAACCCAGGAGGTGCTGCGCTGAGCACACCTCGCTTCTCTGTGAAAGAGCAAAGGCTACAGTCTACAGGGAGGCAAGGAAGGGCCAGCGCCGTAATCCCACACTCCTGAGCAGAGGAGGCAGTGAATGAATGGATTACTCAGCACCCGGAAGACACTGAAGGAAACAAGAGATGCCATAAAGCTGTGCTCCTGCT
>NW_006797481.1:4730197-4735845 GCF_000442215.2 Lipotes vexillifer | reverse complement strand
TGCTGAAAGGCGTACTGACTTTCAAGAGGGCAGAGGAAGACCCAGGCAGTGCTACCCTGCCCTGGCTCCTCTAGGAAGTATGTTATGGAGGGAGAGCTACGGTTTTCTATCTCCATTACCAGCCAAGTGTTTGTACAGAACACTGGGTGACACACTTCTTCGTAGATTTAAGGGGTAAGGATTTAGCACCCCACCATTACAACTGGTCCATTTTCTTTTCTAAGAAATGCCCACTATTTCTTTGAAAGAGCCCTCCTCAGCTGTGCCGCAGGCTTAGCGGGGAATAAAAACCCAGTTGAACCAGAATCTTTTGATCAGAGAAAATCAGAACCTCAAGTCAGGTATAACTTGCCAGACTTCAGGCCAGAGTCGGAAGGCAGCCTTTGCCACCCAGGTGCCTTTGTCACTTCAGCTCACTCTGGGCTTGCCTTAACCCTGCTCCCTGCCCCTGCCAACTTCCTGAACAATTCTAAGAATCCTACTAGCTAAAATGGTAACTCATGTTTCTTCTTTAACCTATAAAACAAAAAAAGTAGCTTGTAAAATTAGGTAGTTACAAATCTCACAGGATATAGGTTATTATGTTGTTTAGGTTAGAAAGGTGTTTTTCTCCCTAACTGCACAAAGTTATAGAAAAGCAGTCTGTTGTTGGGAAAACTGACTAACAAGATTAGGAGATTATATTCCTCTGCTGTCAGCTAGCTAACCAAAACTGATGTGTAAAATTCTTAAGGCTCATATTTTAATCAGGCATCTGATACTTTCCCCCTGGAAGAACCTCTTTCTACTTTGGATTTATTGCAAAAATTCATAAAATACATGAAAGGAAAATCATATTACATGTAACACTATAATAGCTTATTTTATAATTTAAAAAATTAGATGATTTCTTTATTTAACAGTTAACAATGCAGATCTGTACCCACTCATCAAAGAGTTATATAGTAAGGTAGGACTGACACTGATAAGGTAACGAAAACAAAACTAAAACCAATTCAGATAAATTTTTTTTAATGTATTAGAAAAACTATTCCCAAATCATTTGTGTTTATAATTTTTAAAAAGTTCTATCATTTGTAAACAGAAAAACTTATGGCTCTTACTAAAATCACTCAAACTACCAGACTGTTTGAACATCAAGGACATTCTGTGATTTTCCCAATGGCTAGAGTTAATTCAAGAAAAAGATATGTGTCTGTGTATGTACATGTACATACACATAAACCTTCCAAGGATATCTTTTATTGAAGAATTTACCTTTCACAAGATTCTCTATTTTTGTTTGGATAACCGCATTACTTCCCCAAACTCCTGACTGTGGTGAGCTATCCTCTCATCGCACCTGATACTGAAGGAATTCATTTTCCAAGTTCTAATCCTTGAATTCCCAACTTTTTTCTCCATTCACTGACCAAGGTGGTTGACTAGGTTAGTATATGAGCAAACTTTAAATATGGAGGCAATTATGGAGGAAAGGTTTCTGCATGGATCTCAACCAACGTGATAAAGGAGCTCAGCTAATAAAGTACCAAGACTGTCTTAATTATCTACTTATAATCATAAAATTAGAGAAATCACAAATCACCATGTGGTACATACAATTCCTTCACTTCACAGAAAAGAGAATCCTATAAATCAGTGATCCTCGGCGTTCTGGGCCAGGTCCCACAGTAAGTCAGTGATAGGGCTGGACCTTGAACTTAACTTTTCCAATTTCTATTTCTACTCCAAACCGCTTTCATCATTTTACAGTCTTAATCCTCATGTTAGTTAAATGTTCATAATACCAACAACTCTAATTGTCAGGGAGCAAAATTAACTATTCAACAATTCCTGGGTAATCTGAAAAACTGAAGATGTTCAAAAAAGACCTGAAAGTGAATTTTTAAAAAGTTGTTCTTGTCTCTTTGATTTAGAGGCAACTGAACTTGAGAAGAGACTTTCTGATTAATTTCTGTTGATTTATTCTTTGGAAATGCCCATTTCCACTTAGAGTGGCTTTTAAATGGCTGGTGTGGCTCAAGAGGTTTGTGAAACCTAAAAAAAAAGAAACCCTTGTGTGACTGTGAGAAATAGCTATATATTTTTTATCCACAAAATACACAACTTTAAAAATTAAGTGTAAACTGACTTGGAAGAGTAAGTTCAGTCAACACTGAGACTTTAAAAATTGGCTTGAAAAGTGTACAACTCAAAAGACAGTGAGGTTTTCCAACTCCCCCAAACACGAGATGTGTTTTCTACCCATGTGCTAAGTTTCAGCAGTAGGCTTACAACTCAGGTCACTTTCATTGCAGTAAAAACACCCCCAGACTGAGTTCATTCCTGGTTTCTATTTTGCAGTAGAATTGAACACAGTGCTTCTTGGTTTCTTGGCACCTCTTGGTACAGGTGCTCACTTTCCACTACAGTACACAATCTGTAGACTTTTTATGTTCTTTTCATGTTTGTTTCTCACATGCCACAACTGTGAGGTTCGCGTCATGTACTTTGCTGGGTACTAAATTTTGAATAATACTAATAGTCTGAACTCCAGCAAGAAGCACCAATAGAGCCCCATCTGATAGGGGCTTCCTTTCTCTCCTAAAAGAAGTATGGCTTCTTGACCCCAAGTGACAAGTGATCCGTCATCCCTCAAAGGAGACGTCTGTGGTAGTAGTGGAATGTTGCCATTTGGCAAAGAAGAGTAAGGGGAGAGCATCGTGAGTTCCACTTTTAAAAAATTTAATGCAAAGAATAACAGCTGTCAGTGATACACGTTAATGCCATGTAAGGTAGAGAAATCTAATGATAAATCCAGGACAAAAGAGGATGGGGGCAATTTGAAGAAAAGAAAGATGTTTTGACAATTTTTATAATTTGTAAATTATTCCACAAAAACCTGTTCACAAATTTCTCTCCTTGAAGTGGCACAAAACTATAGTGAGTATGATTGTATAGTGAACATGATCTTTAAAAGCAATGCTGTGATTTTCAGTAAACCTGCTACCAACCAGCATTATCAGCAAGTGGGGCACCTTGGGTAATCAAATATCATATGTATCTCATGTAGATGTCTGATTTTTCAAATAAACCTGATTTAAAAAACAAACTGAGGGAAGTTTACTCTTTCACTGAGGATCAGAACTATAACCCTAGAACCTCCAAATGCCCCGGGGGGCATTTTCATGAACAAAAATTAGCATTACAATGTAGAGACAACAAAAAGGACTGTCATAGGGCATCCTCCTTAACAGAACACTGGATAACAAAATTTTCTCACCAAAGAGTCCATCAGATAATAACCACATACTTTTTCCATGGTTTTAATACTTTATTCTGTAGGTAGACCACTACTGTTAGACAGTGCTACATACCTCTCTTTAGTATTAATTCCGCTCACCTAAAAACTACAGTAAACTAATTAAGCCATTCCAAGTTAAGTCTACTGTTTCATGCTTGATGAAAATAATTTTGTTTACCACAATTATGTAGATGTCTGCATGCAATGCATAATTAGCACAGTAACAACGAACATGGGAATATTAGCTCTACCTCCGCCCCCATGTTTGTTGACTTACTGTGCATAATAACTGGTACTGAGAGTGTAACAAGATCTGAGAATAAAGCTCTTAGTATCCAAAACATTTTCTAAGTGAGGAATTTGTCTGCGACAGAAACTGTCGGACAGGGCAGTACTCATTTATTTTGTTGGCAAAAGCTCATACTTTGGAAAGAAGAAATATGACTAGAGATGGGCATTAAGCATGTTCTCTAATGGATGTGAATTACTTTTAGAAAATGAAATTCGTAACATAAAGAAAGGAACTTCTATTATCCAAATTTATCATGACTTTTCAAAACTGTGAGAAAAGCAGACTATGACTCTGATGCTAACATATTTGGGGAGAAGCTCTGATTTATATTTAGGTGCCAAGAATTCCACTTTCATGCCCCAAAGTTAAGCACTATCCATGTGAGAGACTACTATACAATATACTATTATCTACTACATTTATCGTAGATTTACTTATAAATAAATCTACTATAATCTATGTATAGATTTACTTACAACATTATTTACTATATTTATACTTATAATATATCTACTATATAAGCATGTACTACTGATCCTCACATCTGGCCAGACACTTTATCTTCAAGTTGTAATACAAGTATTGGAGAACAAGAACAGGAAACAATGATTTGGGGGAAAGTGTACCCATTCTTTTAGAATAGAAACAGCAGAGTACTGACACATTATTAACACATCCAATGGAGGAGTCCACAGCACAATCAAGTAAACTATCAAAAGTAATGAGGCTTACTGTAAATGGAAATAAAATATATCAAAACCAATTATTCATAACAGTAGATTTTTAAAATATTCTTCCATTTTCCCATTAACTAAATAATAAACTGAGATCTATTCTTACCAGTATTCCTTTTAGTTCATTCACTGCACTTTCAGAGCCTTTTGAAGCTTCTGGCTACAATTGTAAAAAAGAAGAAAAATGACTGAGTAATTCAGTTTTAAGGTACCCAACAAAGATTTTTACATGGCAAAGTGCTGGTGGCTTATATTGACTACATTTTAAAATTAGGTCTATGTCTTACGGTTAGGAAAAAATATTAGACATGCTAGTGCTCCCAAGGAGCAGCTAAATAGAAAATTAGAGCTAAGAGTCAAGCTACCACCTTCTACACATCATTTTGTTACCTACTATCATCATATGTAGAAAAGATTTGGTAAACATTAAATTTCAAAGATTTAATCCCAAATTATTCAGAACATTTTACAATAAACTCTTCTCCACTCTCATTGCTGGACTTGAGCCAGCAAACGAGGACTAGGAAGGCAGCAGTGCAGAGCAGAAAGCAAGCAACAGGGCGGAGCACCTCTCAGCTCCATCAGCTGTAGGCCAAGGCCAGCTTACAGAGGACTGGCACGTCTAGTTTCATGAATTTCACAGCTGGGATCACAGGAGAATGTTAGCATCACCGGCTATCAGAGTTAGTAAAAGACCACAGGCGGAGTGCGGTCCAAGCACTTCATCTTACTCGTGAGGAAAGTTACACTTTGAGGAATTCCATATTTGAGTCAGGTGTCTCGATTACAAGCCCAGTTCTCATCTGGCCACACCACGAACAAAATAATTTGAAATGAAGTTCTGGGTAATACCTGCCTGCCCCATAATACCACAGTCTCTGTGGACCCCTCAATGAAAAGATGGCTGAAAAAAAACCCTCTGATCTTCCCTGTACCGCTTCCTTTCACAAAGGAGATGAAGAGAAAACCTGCAAGACACAGTGAAAGGAATCACTCAGGCCTCTCATTCCTAGAAAAGAGGCAAGGCTAATCTTTCATCAAGAGATGGGAGGTGATTAATGGCAACCTATAATTCTTTCCTCTCAAAAGATAATAAAAGAATAAGATCCTATTCCAATTTTTAAAAACGTACAGTTAGAAAAAGTGAGAGAGAGGTTTGCTGCTCATGTACAAATTAGACTAAGGTGTTCAACTTTCATAGCCTCCGTTTTCTGTGAAATACACATGCCATCAGTGGCAGTCACAAGTGCCAGTCAAAAGCTCTAAGACACGGGCTTCCCTGGTGGCGAGTGCTTGAGGAGTCCGCCTGCCGATGCAGGAGACGCGGGTTCGTGCCCCG
>NW_006797481.1:4722482-4729711 GCF_000442215.2 Lipotes vexillifer | reverse complement strand
ACGGAGCGGCTGGGCCCGTGAGCCATGGCCGCTGAGCCTGCGCGTCCGGAGCCTGTGCTCCGCAAATGGGAGAGGCCACAACAGTGAGAGGCCCGCATAACGCAAGAAAAAAAAAAAAAGCTCTAAGACACTAATTTTAACCACACCAGCACCACCACCAATATCAAGGAATTTAGTAATACGCAGTTAAATTAGTACTCTCAAGGCAGGCTTGACTTCTGTAGGTAAGCTGTTCGGTGAAATATTACGACTTCTGAACAAACACCCTGCCTAAAGGCATACTCAAAAGTGCTGCTATGCCACTCAAGTTGCCCTCTGACTGCACAAGCCTTTTCAAAGCCTGGACTGCATACTCTCATAACTGGTGACATTTCAGGAAAGTACTGATGGTACTGGGGGAAGAAGTCTGCACTGAGGCATGCAGTGACCATTTGTTTTAAAGGTTACTGACCAGGTCATTCACCACTATATCTACACAGTTTTAATGATTACCAGCAAAAAAACCCAAAACAAAACAGTTGTCCACTGATCCTTGTTCAGCTGTCCTCCAGATTTTGAGCTGACATTAAATAATGTGAAACTGTTGAAAGACTCACAGCAAGAAAGAAAAAGGACAAAGTGATATAACGAAAATGAAAGTACATACAGAACACTGACTGCTTACGATTTAAGAAGTTTTCAACATTTTTCTTTCTAAACTAATTTTGTTTCTTTTACGACACTGCATTTTTCTCTAGTAATAATTTGGTTTTGCTATTCTCTCCAAACTAGTTGTGACATGAAAGCCATACAAATGTATTCTTTTCTAAGGTTCTACTTAGACCCTGCATTTTAAAGTGGTTTCACATTTTACTCCATTTGACCCTAACAACAGCCGTGTGAGCCAGAGAGGATACTTTATGGAGAAGAAGGCTGGGAAGCCGGGTGACAGGGCAGGGACCCGACTCCAACAACAGAGCTCTTCACTCACTCACCAGACACTGGCACTGAAAGAGCTGTGCCCAACTATCTACACGCTCAGCTTCTCGTCCAGTTCTACATTCTGCCCATTTGCTTTCAGAGCTCTAGCACAAGACTGAATTACTCTCCACATCTGGCTGAAGCTTCCATTTCCCTAGATGTGAATCTTCTCTTGGCGTGGAATGCTCATTCCCTCTTCCCAACCCCCTTTCCCTGGACAGCCCACACCACGGCCATTCCTGCCTTGTCCAGTTATCTTGTCTGCCCGTGACAAAGCGGCAACTTTAAAAGCCCAGCTGAATTTCTAGTGAATAGTCATGACACTCGGGGACACTGAAGTAGCTGAGGAAGGGCATCCTGAGAGTCAGAAAGGACCACAGAGTTTGGTTTAAAGGAAGAGGAAGAAGAAAGAGAAGCAATCTGCTGATACCTTATTAGAGTGAGGAAAGAAAAAACATTTTTCAAGAAAAATGTCAGACTCTACTATTGAGTCTATTTAAATGGGACAGATATACAAGGGGAAGGAAAAGCTCTGAACTAGACACTAGGTACTTCCACAGCCCCTGGAGCTCACTGTGGTCTAGCTTAGAAGACAGCTGATGATACAGATACACAAGTTTCTCCTTGAAGGGACCGGGAATAGGTCTGTGAAATTAATGGAAACAATCTTATAAACCTCACTATTTTTCAAAAGTTGTCTTAGGTCTGCTATAGTATATGATGTGATCCCCACACTCAGATTCCCCTCCCCGACGCACTAAAACAGAAGCCTCGGGAAGGCAAGGATCTTTATGTCTTGTTTACTGCTTTATTCCCAGTGCCTAAAACAGTACCTGGCACATAGCAGATACTCAATAAATACTTGCTGAATTATACACAAGAACCAGGAATTGATGAAAATAAAGGGCGTGCTAATTGTTACTTGTTTGGTATAACATTTCATATCAATGTCCCTCTCAAGGAGATGGCAGCACCCTGCAACCACAGGACTTACTTTCTGTAGTGACCTAGGTTTCCTATGGGTCAGAGTCCTTCTGAAAAGTGCTTATATGAAGCAAAGGCTTTCAGGGCACATTAGCCTTAACCCAAGATTTGACAGTCAATTCTGATGTAGCTTTCATCATATTTCAAAATTTTACATTAAAAAAAAGAAACATCAGGGGAAAAAAGCATTAGTCATTCCATACCTGTGCCTTGGGTCTAGCTGTCTGATTAACTGGTCTGAGATGAACTCCCTTTTTAATTCTGTCCATCATCTCTTCAACTGCTTGCCTCTTCAGGTCTGTGACTTCCTCAGCTATTCAAAGAACACACATGTAAATCACCTCATGGTACAGGAAAACTACTTCCTGTTTCTGGTGACTTAGAAAGACTCTGCACTATGTAATCAACCACAGTCATTTTTCAGACAGAGTCACAAAACACCAATAATTTACTAAGGTTAATAGCTCCCAGGTAGCAATAATTTTTTAATAAAAATCTTTTAATAAGAGATTTGCTTTGAGAAATAAGAGTTATAAAACTTAAGGTCTAATTTGTAGCCTGAAAATCAGTATTGGCTCATCTATGTTAAACAAAGTACATTTTGTTCCGTTTGTCATCATAATAATAGACCTGAATTTCTCCAGGTCTTTAAAAACCTAATTTTGTACCTAACTCCAAATAATCATTCACTTTTGTCTCAAAGATGTTTTTGTAACTTATAGTACAACCTATGTCAAAGAAATCCAACCAAAGCAGGAATAACTATCAAAAAGCCCATTTGAAAATAAAAGATCAAAGAGATTTTTTTACCTGTTGGAAGAAATCCACAGTCGAAAGATGAGCAGCAAATAGATAAAATTTATTTTTAAATTGCCATCTTTTGTTTAGGAATCACACGGGAAGGAAACATTTAAGCAAACCTTTTTCAACTCTTTTAAAATTGTCAATGTTAAAAGAAAACATACATCCAGAAATGACTGCAGTTAAGTAATTAAATTTGATAAAAAATTTCAACTGTCTATTGTTTAATCTTTACACTCTTTGGCTGCAAAAACAATAAAGCTGTTGAAATATGTATCAACTAGATGAATGCAACTGAGGTGAGCTGAGACCTGTTGGTCAGAAGAGTGAAATCCGTCTCTTGCACGACAGCTTAACCAAAAGCACCAAATCATTCTGGAACACTTATCACCATTAATGCAGCTCTAGATCTTGTGTTTACCTCCAGCTAACTCACTGTATCTAATACATTCAAGTTTAAATATCTCATAAAGACCCTACAACAGACTCCACATTGTGGGGCAGGCATATGGTAGGCACTCAGCAAGCATCTACCTACTGACTGACTTGTTAAAGCTCGAGCTTTAAATGGCTAGCAATAGTTTTACTATTTGAGCAGAAATAATTAAACCTCAAAAGAATGGCTTCAATGGAGGCAATCACAACTATATCCCCCAGCTAATTCACAGTCGTGTCAGGCTTTGCGCTAAGGAGGCCGAAATCATGGCTTCTTTTACTGCTATATGGCAGACTTCACTCTAACCCTGGGTAGCTATTCCTCTTATACATGTAGAGGGGAGCAACTTAAGAGAATCCAGAGGTTCCATTATCCTCCACTCTGCAACATCACAGTAATGGGATCACTGCTATATTCATCATATAACCTAGGTTTTCTGATACAGTCCTGATTTCAAATAGTGTTGTCATCCTCAGAAGCCACTAAAATGCTGGGAATTCAAATTTCTCAATATCCAAACAGCATTTTTCAGTTCCAGATGTCAAAAGAGTATCTTTTGTGAGGCAACATGGGAGACATGGCACCAAGGTCAGAACTCATCCACCAATAAACGTAAAGACAACAAAACTGTGGGTTGATCAACTATGTGCCCTTAAGCAGTACTTTCTAAGGCAGCCTCTGCTGATGGCTCAGAAACATCAACAAGGGGACAGACAAGAAAATTACTATGAACAGAGATTCATTCATTCATTCACAGACTCACTTATTCAATATCTGAATACCTATTATGCACTACATGGTACTTTTGCTGACCGTTTTCAAAATCAGAGGAAATAAGACCCAGATCTGTCATTCAAGCACCTGGTATGGGTATGGAATTTATTCCTGGGAATTTAAAAAAATCTTCAAAACACATTCGATTTTCAGAAAGGCTGCCATTTTGAGTAAGACTTGGGAAGAGCTGCATGGCAACAGGAACACCGCCTACAAACAGATTAGCACTCTGTAAGGAACGACTAAAACTCAATTAAATGCACAAAACAAAAACTAATTAAGGCAGACAGATGGAGAATTATGGTCAACACCATTCAAGTCTGCTGCAGCATCTAACATAACAGGAATTTAAAGTAGTTTCTTATTTTTGCTTGCCAGAATCATAGTGATAATTCAGAGAAGTGCCACTATCTGTATTGTGTACAGATTATAAACCAGGCTCATAAAATTTTCTCAGTCTTTTTCAAACGTAAAGGCTTAATTGGTCTTATGGAAAAGAAATCACTCTTATCAGATTCCCTACTCAGGCACAACACAAGGGCAATGGCTAGGTTAGCTACACAAGCTTTCTCTCTCACCGACCCTGTTTTTGAACTAGCAAAATGCAATCTATACGAACTTCTGAACTATTAAGCAGTTCTAGTAAATCTGCAAGAATCACCTACAGAGAGCTCATGGTATGTTTTGTAATTTTTTCTGCAATCACGCAGTTGGTAATTGTCTCACAAAAGCATGTAATCAGGGGGACAACAGAAATATGCAGGATACTGGAGATTAAAGAAAAGGGACAAAGGAAGACAAGGGGTCTAATGTTATTGAACTGCCACAGGAAAATAAAATCAAATGTTCTTTGAGTTAGTGCTTCCAGGTCAGTCTTGGATCAGAAAGCTACATGTAATTAATTGAGGCTTAAATTTTAAGAACCAACTGAAGAATAAGTTAGTTCCTCAAAAAAAAAAAAAAAGACCCACAGACAAAACCATCACCTTATTGCTCAATAAAACCTTTTGGTATTACCTAAACGAAACTAAAATGAATTTTTAAATGCCACAGGTTTACTTTTCTCTTTCAATAACATTTTTTAAAAGGCATTAAAGAAAATCTTATGGCACCGTGATGCACAAAATTTCTAAAGAACATATCATGGTTGAATAAGTTTGGATTTGACCTACAGTCATAAAGTTAAGAAAATTTCCTTAACTACAATGATCACAAGAGCCTGCTGAATGAGGACTTCTGCCCTTCAGGGTGATTGGTACCATGCCATTTCTTTTTTTCTTTTAGGTAACATTTTGAATATTTTCTATGTTATGGGCACTACTCTAAATGCTTTACATGTTGTGAGACTCATAATTCTCAAAACAACTCTATGAAATAGGAACTATTATTCCCATTCTACAGATTAGCAAACTGAGGTAAGAAAATGTCAACAAATTAATGACCTAAATATATGATAAACAGCAGGCATACCTCTCAAATCTCAGAACTTGTCCAATAAATGCATTCTTATCAAAATTAGAGTTATTAACTGCAAAGTATGTAATGATTTCTTGTGTTTAGATCTTAAAACTACTTCTAAAATATTTCACAGACCTCCCCTACAATCAAGCTGGTTCCCATGTTATAAATGCAAACTCCAAAGTGTCTCAGATGACCCCAATATTGATGCTCTACATTCATTCATCATGTCTTTAATCACTGTTGAGCCATTCAACAACTATTTTTTAGTGTGAATGATTAACAAAACACTATAAACTACCTTGCCAGACAGAGCAAAGTATGGCTATGGTACCTATCATTTAAGGCAGTATGATTTTAGGGTGGCCCCAGTTTAAAAATCTCCTGATCAACTTCTGTGTCTGTAACTACTTAGATTCCCAAAGTAACAATTCAACAGCTCAAGGATGAGGGGGAAAATGCTGCCACATTTCATGAATTATAAATGAAATATCATTTTCATAAGGAAAACTGCATGGTTTCTAATACTGGGAGTTAATAAGTTCTAGAACACATCTTTTTAAATTTAAGGGTGCTGTTGAGGTTGATAAGCTAATAATGTAATTTACTGAGAAGGGGAATTTATTTTATTCTGACTGCCTTCTTGACCCTCTAAGACTTAACCAATTTTCTCAAAACAAGATCGAAACAAACAAAATTTTAATCTTAATTACAGTGTCAGGGGAGGCTTAACAGCCAGTAACCCAAGGGCAGGGCTGCCCTGCAAATCACCAAAGGCAGAACTTCTAAATCCTGCAATGCCTTGGCAAAGCAGAATTTGCCTTTTAGCTGCATTTCAAGGGGCTGCAGGAGGCAGGGGCAGAAAGTCAGTTCATACAGATGATAAAATCAAACAGCTTTCGTTGGTAATGGTGCTGCAAGGTTCTTGCTAAGAAGAAAAGACCAAGTCTAAACTTTGATTCATTCAATATGCGTGAAAGCTGTGGGAGGCTGCAGAGAGAAGTACACCCTCACAGAGCCTGCAACCTGTTCGGGGGAGAGATGTGGAAATAACCCCAACACCAGAGCAGAGGCTGGGGGGTGGGACATTAAATCCTCAACAGTAACAAAATTTGAAGTAAACTGCTATAGCAACACACAGTAATGAGCCATTCATTCTGGATTATTAATACTCATAAATAAAGGAAGAGGAGGAAGAGACTGGGAACACACCAGACAATATGCTGAAACCTGAATGGGAGACATGGAATCAGAACAGTACCTTGCTAGAGGACGGGCAGGAGGGCAATTCTGGAATGAGGAAAGACAGGAACACATGCACAGGAGGCTTAGACGGCAGGGGCCAGCCATAAGGTGAGACAGATGTAATGAGAAATGAGGCCAGAGTAAAGGCAGAGAACCATCTCTAAGCAGACAGGGTTTGGGATTCTATTCTGAGGCAGGGAGAAGCACAGAAATGGGATAAGATGTAGGACAACATAATGAGACCTGGTGTCTGAGAACACGGCACTGCAGAGGTATGAAAATGGCTGGGGCGGGGCAAGGAGACCCGGAGGCAGGAAAAGGGGGCCAAGAAGTTTGCACCCATTTGGGCTTGAACCAGGCTAACCTACCATGCTCCGTAAGTAAAACAGGTTGAACAAACACTGCTGAGTTTAATTTGGGTTCTACGGTCCTCAGGCATAAAGGCCCAAGATCTGGGGCCAGCATTTCAAGCTTCTGCTCTCAGTGTGGGCCCACATCAAACTGCCCACAGCTCTGTGCACTGACTCTGCACCTACCCACCTGGGGCCTCTGCTCAGCAGGAAACCTCTGC
>NW_006797481.1:4712942-4722463 GCF_000442215.2 Lipotes vexillifer | reverse complement strand
CCTCTGCTCAGCAGGAAACCTCTTCTCTCTCCATCCCCATCTCTTCCTGTTATCCTCAGCTTCTCCCTCTCCAAAGAATCACAGGGTCCTGTGAATTTTACCTCCCTAAACAGCTCCTGAATTTATCCATTTCTTTCTCTCTCTACTACTACCACTCGCATCTCAGCCCCATCAACATTCACCTGAATGAGGGCAACAGTCTTCCCTCATCCACTCTCATTCCTGTACAATCTGTTCTCTGTTCTCTCACTGCAGCCAGTGTTAATTTTTTACAAAGGACAAATCTCATCATGTTGCACTCCTACTTAAACTTCTACTGCCCTTAGGATAAATATCAAAATCTTGACCACCACCTCTAGAATCTGGCTCCTGTCTACCTAGTAGACTTCCTCTCTTGCACCCCATGTTCTAGTAATATCAACTTTCTTTCAGTTTCCTAATATGCCAAGCTCCTTCCCCCCTCTGGACCTTTGAATTGTTGCCCCTCTACGTGATCTATTTTACCATATATACCCTGACCTTCTAAATCCACAACTACTCAGCTTAAATATCACTTGCTGACACCAGTAGTCCACCTCCATAATCTCTTAGATCAGTACTGATAATCACTCCTCCACAGTACTGATAATCACTCCTCCACAGTACTGATCAAAAAAATGTATTTAAATAATTATATATTGCACTGGTAATTACGTGTTTACTTCCTATCTGCCCCACTCAAATGTGACTTTATGTCTTGCATCTCCAGTACAAAGCACTGGAGAGAACACAGAAAGTGCTTGACAAAGTCTCTGTTCATTGCTATCAACTCTAAAAAGCCTTTCCCCAGGACTTCCCTGGTGGCGCAGTGGTTAAGAGCCCACCAGCCAGTGCAGGGTTAACGGGTTCGATCCCTCATCCGGGAAGATCCCATATGCCGAGGAGCAACTAAGCCCATGCGCCACAACTGCTGAGCCTGTGCTCTAGAGCCCAGGAGCCGCAATTACTGAGCCCACGTGCTGCAACTACTGAGCCCACGTGTCACAACTACAGAAGCCCGAGCACCTGGAGCCCGTGCTTCGCAACAGAAGAAGTCATTGCAATGAGAAGCTTGTGTACCACAACGAAGAGTAGCCCCTGCTCGCCTCAACTAGAGAAAGCCTGCGCACAGCAACGAAGACCCAACACAGCCAAAAATTCATTAATTAACTAATTTAAAAAAATAAACATAAGGAGTGGTGATTGTATAGCACAGAAAATACAGCCTATATATATATATATATATATATATATTTTTTATTTTTGGCTGCGTTGGGCTTTCCCTAAATCCTCATTTGGAATTACTTCCTCTCTTTCTTTTACACCCCAAAGTACCTCACCCCTTAATGAAAACACATTTCCCAGCATCCCTCGCATTACAGTGATATGTGTGAATGTTTACCCACTCTAGACAGTAAGCTATGTGAAGACAATGACTGTTCTTTGGTTCATTCTTCTAGCTGTTAAGTTCACATTTCTCCCCAACAATCTGTTCATAGTCAAAGAGCTAACAAGTATGTCTACTGTTGAAAAATTGTACACCACCAACAAAAAGTTAACCAAAGGGGTGGGGTGAGAATTACCTGTTTCTGGTTGAGCTGCCTTTTCTTTCTTAGCACCACTGCCACTGGGGTGGGATCGCTTCCGGATCATGGACATGAGGGATCTTTAGGAGAAAGAAAAAGATCAACAGGATTAGTGGATGCCTTATGATCCAAGAAGTAAAATGTATAGATTCTAAATAATCAGTTAAAATCCAAGTCTTCTCTAAGTGCATGAATATATAACTAGAATTTAAGTAGCCTACTTTCAACTTTAATAAACTTAAATTTTTAAGAAAGAGAAAGATGTCTCATCCCTTTACTGTGTAAAAACCAAACTAGTTACTGGGAGAAGGGGGCTGCTAACCTTATTACTAATTTTATGCAGAGACATCTGCAAAGTAAAATAGATACAGAAAACCTTTCAATATCCATATTTAAAATTCAGAAACAGCTATCTATGTAATACATTTGAGGGAGAGGGAAGACAAAAGAACTAAGGGATGTTTTGGTAAATATCTATTTGTGAAATATGGGCATAAAAATATCTGAATCTGCACAACATAGACCAGATACTTCAGGGATAACATATATTCAGACCACTGTCTCTCTGGTCCATGTTTCAAAAATCTGTGTAAAATCCAAATCATGATAAATTTGACATGAAAATTTAAAACCTCCATATATTAAAAGACATCATAAAGAATAAAAAGAAACTCTACAAATCAATGAGAAAAAGCACATACCCAACAGAAAAAAGGACAAAACCAAGAAACCCCATAAAAAAGGATGTCCAAATTTCCAACACACATACAAACAGGTTCTTGACTTCTTTAGTTATTAGGAAATCACAAATAAAAGCCACATTGAGGTTTTACTACACACTCATCAAATAGGCAAGAAATTTTAAGTCTGATAATATCAAGTGTTGGTAGGTTTGTGGAGTAACAGGAATTCTCAAAATGAAGATGTATAAATTGATAGCACCACTTTAGAAAACTGTTCAGCATGAAGATAGACATATCCTATGAGCCAGTGATTCAGCTTCCATATATATTACAGAAATACAAGCACCTGTGCACCAGGAAGCATGTACAGGAATGTTCATGTAGAATTTCCATAACTTCCCTGAACTGAGATTGACTCAAATGTCTATCACTATTACAATGGATAAACACATTTTGGGACATTCATAAAGTGGGTTACGTATCAATGAATATGCATGAACTTTGGCTACATAAAATAATACGGATGAATCTTACAAAATAATATAAAGTGAAAAGAAAAAGACACAAAGGAATACACTACAATTCCAATTATATAAAGTCATAAACAGACCGCATATGTATTTACAGTAGTTTAGGGATATGTATATAGGCAAAAAAACCCTTTTCTTTAAGAAAAGGATAAAAGGATAGGACTTGAGGGTACTAGCATTGTTCTATTTCTTGATTTTGATGGTGATTACGTGGATACTCATTTTATATTATTTTAATCTGTACATAAGTTTGTGTACACTTCTACATATATATTATCACCCCCACCAAAAAAAAAAAAAAAAAGAATCAAGAACTCTGAAATTCTTTCAACTACATTATAAATGTCCTCAGTGTGGTAAACTGGATTTGACAAAATACAGTCCTGAGGAAGACAAACTGGGAAGAGAGGCATAATGCTGCCTCCAGAAAAAGGGGCAACTGGATACACAGTACTATTTGCTCTGAGGACAGAACAACTTGATGTTCTTTAACCACTATCATTTTTAAGGTTTTTTTTTTTACTTCTTACTTCTATCTTTGGTTATATTATTAATCCCCTCCGTAATTGCCTTTTCTTAAAATTCTCACACATACTGAACAATCTCCCACAAAGCATAGCATAAAGAAAGTGCTACATCCTACTCTACCCTGTGAAGTTTCCAGGACTTACCAACTGGGAAACAATCGGTCACTGAGCTTTTAACTTCATCTAGTTTGTCTTCTTTGGGCTCATAGTGGCCCAAAATGTAATTAAATTATTTTCACAAAACTTCTAATTTGCACAGAACTTTAAAACAAGTACATTTTAATCCATGAGGTGAGGGAATTAAATGATGCAAACTTTATTTTTTCCATTCTGTCAACTGAGGACAGGAATATTCAATGTCTACTTGTTAACATTCCATAGAACGGTAGGGTTTGGGGAGGGCTCTCACTAATCAGAGGCCTCTCATCATTCTGTAATGACCGCATCTCTGGTTCTGAGGGGAAGTTTTGAGAATGTGTATTATTGTACATAAAGATTACAAAGCAAGAAGTTATTTGTACTGCTCAGAACAGTTGTGTGTATTTACATAAATGAACAAAGAATATATGTCCAACACTGCAAACCACCTAAGTAGAGAAGAGAAAGTGCTAGCTTTAAATGTTCTGAAGTGTAAGTTGAAGACTGATATGGTGTCCACAGGAAAATCATCTGTAATATTAAAAAGAACTGTCAAGATGTTGCTTAGACTAAAGAGAAAATATCAATAGATAGTGTGAGTTTCACAGGGCAGATGAGAAGACCAGGACAAGACATCTGGGACCAATCATCCAAACCTCTGGCTAAAACTGCCCCAGGTGGAAAATATTCACCTTGAAATTCTTCAAGTGTTCTTCACGCCCACTGTGAGGGTTAATTTATGAGTCAACCTGACTGGGTCGTGGGGTACTCGGATAAATGGTCAAACATTATTCTGGGTATTTCTGTGAGGGTTCTGGATGAGATTAACATTTAAATCGGTAGCCTGAGTGACTGTCCTCCCTAATGTGGGATGGGCCTCCCTCAATCAGTTGAAGCCCTGAATACAACAAAAGGTGACCCTCCCCCAAGTAAGAGAAAATTCCTCCTGCCTGACTGCCTTGAAACTAGGACTTCTGCTCTGTCCTGCTTTTGACTCAAACTGAAACACTGCCTCTTCCTGGCCTGTTGACCTTCAGACTGAAACAATGCCACAGGCTCTCCTTGGTCTCCAGCTTGCTGACTCACCCTGAAGATCCTGGGACTTGTCAGCCTCCATAGTCATGTGAACCAGTTCTTGAGAATACATTCTCGTTTTATGTATATGATGTGTATGTACACATGTACACACACACACACATCCTACTGGTTCTATTTCTCTGGAGAACCCTAACACACTAATATACCCTACCCTTTCCCCATGAGCCACACCTGGCCAGGACCTGTCCTTTCACTCCATTACTACAAAATGACCAAGATATGCCCTTTTCCTCTCTTAACTCTCTCCCATCTGTCCTCTAAGTCAAATGAGCAGGAAGATGAGGGGAAAGCAATAAAGCCACTTAAAGAAGCCACAGGCTCTAGTCTTTTTCTTCCACTTCCACTTCTATCCATGATCTATATCAGGGTAAAACAAACAGCTCAGGAACAAAGTTGGAAAACCTTGATTAGTGGATTCAAAGTCCATTGAAACTCAATACAAATGCAAATATACTTTTTTGACAAGAAAGTACTCCTTACCAAAAAATAAAAATCTCTACTGAGAAATTATATCTTATACTACTTAAATTCATCTTAAAATAAAAATCATTCATGTTATTCAATGAACATTTTCTTTAACGGGCCTTATAGGAGTTCATGCTTTAGATATACATAGTCTGAGTCCTACTTTCATTTCTCAATGTGACTGTAGGATGCTTTTTGAGAAAATATCTATTTAGGTTATACTTTACTTTTAATTCTAAGGGCTCTCAAGGTTTCAGAGACTAAAAATTAAAGGCTAACAGCAAGATTATAATCATTTTTTAATAGTTCTCCCTCCTCACAGACAGAAGTGACCTTTCTTATCAAGCTCAAAATTCTAGACCTTAGAAAAAAATCGAAGTGATGAATTTCCTATTTTAAATGTCAAATTCAGTATATCTCTTACAGATTTAGCTACCCAGGAGAGAAAGAATTTAAAATACCTGAAATTCTTTCAATTGACTCTTGGATCGATCACATGTAAAAATTATTTTGCCTTAACTATTTCAGTGGCTTAAAGTAGATCTGTTAGGTTTTTGTTAGTTCAGTACTTTCATTTTTTAAATAACTGAACAAAGTATAGCTTTTCAAATTCAAGTTAGTGAGAGAAAAACATGAAAACATTCTGGAGAAGCTCAAAATTCCTTGATCTTCCAGTTAAAGGAAATCCTAATGATACGGACTGAAGTTTTAAAACTGAAGTATCAGAAACATTTTTTTAGATGTCTAGCTCCTTGGTTTGGAACATCCACATGAAATCTAAACATCTACAACAGAAGAATACTGTAGGCCACAAGATGTCTTTATATGTTACAAGAAAGGAATGATATACTGGCCTTCAGAAAATTCTCTGAAACACCTGCTGATATCTTTCATACTTTTTACCACCACGCCCCTCAAAATGAGGCATCTAAGCCCGTATTGCTTAAAAAGGGTACCAATAGCATAAACTTCAGTTTCTCCGACAAGGACTAACATTTGATGCAAAGCCATCTTCCTGGGCGTGCTTACCGGATAGGATTTGGAGGGGGAGGAGGAAGCGGTGGTGGAGGAGGAGGTGGGGGAGGTACCGAATTCTCAGACTGGTTCACCCGTTTCTGGAGTTCATCGACTGCACAGAGAGCAAGCATTCAGAAAAGAGCTGAAATAAGCAACTTAACACCTTATATACGTGTAAAGGAAAAAACAACCACTCTCAAAATCAAGTTCTTTTATTAAAGCAAAGTTAGAAACTTCAGTATGAAACTGCAGAACCCTTTAAACGTTTTATCATCAGTAAGAGAGGCCTTATATACGTTACAAAAAATTTACCATCTTTTTGCTATATATACAAACTATGGAAAAGAAAAAATAAATCAAGACAATGGCTGGATGGGTGGGAAGTAAGGATTGAGAGTAGGCTGAAGAAATATTTGTTAACAATAGAATTTACTACTCAAACACTAAGAAATTGTTAACACTTGACTTTTAAAGTATACAGACCAAGAATTAATTTTAAAGATGACATTTAGTAATGAATTTTAATAGCATACTTTCCTCCTCCACTTAATCTCCTTCAAAAACTGCAAATCCTAGAGTTCTTGATTTTAACCAGACTCAGACTCTCAAGTGTTTAACTCAGAAACTTTCTGCTCTTTTGAAGAGCATTCTGGAAATATTATTCACTCAAGCCATTAATGAAACAAGTTCTTACTAAGCTCCAACAATGTGAAAGAGCCTATGCTCAGTGCTGCTCATGACACAGTTCCTGACTTCAAGAAACTCAATTTGAATTTATATCACAGATGTGAATGCCTCTGATTGGGCTCTAATGGGCTACAGGTACTGCACTCAGGAATACTACACAGGGATAAGTAATAAGTTTCTGTTGGAAAGTAGGTAATTTAAGGGGGCAGGTTGTTCCCTTTATCACAGCTTCAATATTCACTTCAGATATTTTTGGTTAATTTTATACTAGAATTTTGAAATCTGTACAGAAAAATCAAGTAGGCTTTTTCCTTTTTCCTAGACAGCCACTCTACTTTCCATGACTGACTACCCTAATGATTTGTGCATTTGTTTTTACCGTCAACACTTAAATAAGCAGTGGGGGCCAGGCTCCCTGACACCAAGAATCCTCTAGGTATTTCATATGCATGTGTCTGTTTCTCTAAAGGGAGTTTGAGATCCTCATGGACAAAAGGCATGGTTTCTTTTCTTCTACATTTCTTATAGCATCCTAGGGTACTGGGTATGGCTGGGTACACACACAGCAGACAATAACTAAAAAGAATGGACTACTTCTTAATTTTAGATCAATTAAAAAAAATAAATTGTAATTCACTTTCATTGTGGATTAGAAAGCACTCAATATTTTTTAAAGGAAAAAGCCTACTTGATTTTTCTGTACAGATTTCAAAATTCTAGTATAAAATTAACCAAAAATATCTGAAGTGAATATTGAAGCTGTTATAAAGGGAACAACCTGCCCCCTTAAATTACCTACTTTCCAACAGAAACTTATTACTTATCCCTGTGTAGTAATCCAACTCACACATTCTTGTTAAGCCTTCTAGAACTGAATGAATAAATCGTTTAAGTATCTCTTGGTGTTTTAAAAGTTTTTCCATTAAATATATATATTGTTGCCCATTTTATCGTTAGGTGTGATACTGAAAGTATTATTTCATGTGCATAATTAGACATGGAAAATGAAGGTAGTATAAACCTAAAAAGTTTAATTCTTTTTAAAAATGCACCCTAAAATGAATAAAGTAAGTATTTAACGAACACTCATCTCTGAAGCCCTGAGAAATGCTGAAGTTTTGGTCTTCCCACGTTAATATCTCCACCTCTTAATTCTGTATGTGATGCTCATAAAGGCTGTGAGTCCAAAACAGAAGTCTAAATATTTGTGAATCATATGATTACAGCGACCGTTCTAATGAATTACAATAGTCAGAAATGAAGAAATTTAAAACAAATCTTGGTATTTTTCTATAGCATTTAGTAAATGTACTGGGCATGAGAGATTCACATAGTAATAATAAGACATAATAGGCTACTCAGTGCTTTTACCGGAATGCTTTAAATTTCTAGCTTTCTCCTCAGAATTCTGATATTTCAATTCCAATTCTTTTTTATCTTCTTCTAGAAGCTCCAGTTGCTGTTTGAGGTTGTGCATCTCTTTGCGGAGAGTTTCATTTTGTAGCTGCTCTTCTAATTTTTTGACCTATAAGTTATAAACAGACTTTTATGTGGTGAGAGTTTTTCCTTTGTCAAGGAAAATAAGGGGAAAAATAAATGTTTCCCTTTTACTTTGCACTTCATAGCAAAGAGATTACAATTCATCTTAAAAACCACACAAATCCTAGGATACAGATAACACTTAAGATCACTATCAGCAATGTAATTCAATATAAATTTATTGAAGACTTATGTTCCAGATAATTTAATTTTTAAATGTGAGTAGAAAAAGTAAAATATTCATTTAATTTAAGTAAAAAATTCATTTAAAACAGATTAACACCTTTGTGCCCATTTTCAAAAGAAAAACTCAGGTAATATTAAAAATTTGGTGGGACAATTTGGTAACAAATATCAAAAACCTTAAAAAAAAAGAAGGAAGAAAAGACCCTTGATTCAGTAATACTACTTTTAGAATTTGTGAAATAGTAAGACAAGTGTTCAAATACATTAACTAGAATGTTCTTTATAACAGGGAAAACTTGGAAATAACCTAAATGTCCACCAATATTACTGATTTAATAAATTATAGTTATGTTCGTTAAATGAAATACTATGCAACCATTTAAAAATCACATAACCTCACTATACACTGACATGGAAATATATATTACCAAATGAAAAAAATCAGGTTATAGAACCATATGCTTGGCATGATTCCGTTTAACCTATATTCATAAAACTATACATTTACATAAAGTTTGGATATGCACCAAAATATGGGATTTTTAACTAATCTTAATTTTCTGCTTTAGCTTTTTCTGTATTTTAAAATTTTGTTTTATTTTAATCATAAAAACAACACAGCTGTGTTTTAAAGACTGCTGAATCTGCAAGGGAACTTACAGACAGGTAAGAAATATTTTCAACCACATACCTGAAAGATTATCCAGAATAATTGTACAGTATAGTATAATAAGTTTAGAAGTACTGACTGCTATAAGTTCATTTGTAACTTTTACCTAATCTTCAGTACCTTTCCCACTACCCCAACAAGGAACATACAGAACAATTTAGTCCCATCCTCAATACAATTTACTGGGCTCTTGCGTGCATTATTTACTAAATGAGTTAACTACAGTAGTAGAACTTTTCAGAACCAAAATTTCTAACATAAGCTAAATAAAAATAAACCTTCTTTCATTCCCTTCATTTGAAAAGGTAATTCCTGGGCTTCCCTGGTGGCGCAGTGGTTGAGAGTCCGCCTGCCGATGCAGGGGACGCGGGTTCATG
>NW_006797481.1:4697673-4712721 GCF_000442215.2 Lipotes vexillifer | reverse complement strand
CAAAAAAAAAAAAAAAAAAAAAAAGAAAGAAAGAAAGAAAAGGTAATTCCTGCATATGGAGACAAAAAAAATTATTTCCCTTCCATCCTACTCCCCAGGCCTCTTTCCCCGGGGCAAGCATAGTTACTACGTATTCATCTAGAGGTTCTCTACATATACGCCAACATTTCTTATGGAAGAAAAAAAAATTAACTCTACCTCACAACCATCTTGGTAAAAACTCCAGGAACTTCCAAGGATTAAATGTCAATATTGTTGCTGAAAGAGACTTCGACAGGTGGTAACAAATGGCAGCTAACAGCCTTTCCTTCACAAACTAGGTACACTGTAAGTAGTATAAACACTGATGTAATTTTTCTCAAGTGGTTTCTTTAATTTGAAAGGCTTTGTTCCACCTCTTCGCCTCTCCTCCTCTCTGCCTCTCTTTCTCACCCACCACGGTGACTATCCTTTCTGCCAAGCACACACAGGTAGGCTGTGCCAGCTGGAATAGCTCTACTCATACAAATTGAAATAACCACTTAAGTCTTTAAACATATAGATCTGTGCAAGTTTATAAAATCACAAATTTTCCCTAAGCAAATAATTACTACTAACATGGACTTTTCCTCCCTCTCTGAATAAAACCTATGCCCTCCAACAAGCTCTTTGAGACCACTACACAATACACTCTCCTAGTGTGTGCAGTCTCCCAAAACACAATCAACTCAACTTGGAAATGCGGATTTCCAAACTGCATTATCCAAGCTCTTTCTGAGTTGTATCTTTTTCCCTCGCTTCTTCTGACCCTTTGGACAGTTTAAAGATCATTGTAAAGTCTACAGCAATGCATAAATTTTAGTTGGATACTATAAATTAAATTCATTTGGTAGTTATTTTTTCTAAAAGGTGAAAAGACTGGAAAGACTTCGTCACTTAGGCAAAACATGGAACTATGAGCTACTGGACTGACTCTTCTCAATCTAAGTATGTGT
This sequence comes from Lipotes vexillifer, assembly GCF_000442215.2. Lineage (NCBI taxonomy): Eukaryota > Metazoa > Chordata > Mammalia > Artiodactyla > Lipotidae > Lipotes > Lipotes vexillifer. The sequence continues at coordinate 4,711,747 of NW_006797481.1, read as the reverse complement.
GTGTATGAAAACTCCAGGAGAAAATCTGGTACCTTTTGTTGATGCTCAATTCTCTCTTCTTCAAGGAGCTGTATGAGTTTTGCATTTTCATCTAAAGCTTTCAAAAGCTGCTGGTCAGGAGCAGAGTTCTGTAGCAGAAGGTGGCTTTGTCTCTTTAGCTTGTTTTGTTCAATAAACATCTGCAAAAGTTAATTATAAAAATGTATATACCAATCATTCTCACACATCTCCTCAACTGAAACTGGAACAAAAGGAAAAGTATGTGGAGTTTTTATTAAAAAGTTAAAGGCAATTTCTGAATTATAGTATAATGATTTTAGAAGTAATGATCGCTATGATTTCATTCATAACTTTTATATAATCTTTAGAACCTTTACCCTTGCCTCAGCACAGTATATATACAATAGTTTAGCCCTATACTGCAGTTTTTAATAATTTATTATTGCTTTAAAGTACATTAATACTAACAGTAGCAGCTAATATTTATCAAGAACTTATGCCAGGTACTCTACTAAATATTTTATACACATTATTTTAATCCTTACCTCAATCCTATGAGTCGAATGTATCTGCTATGAAAAGCTAAAATGTACTAAACACTATGGGATAGATACAGTGGCAATCATTTTACATACATTTTATCATCTAATCCTTAGAACACCACTGTCAAGTAGACACTATTATTACCCCACTTTTACTAATAAGGTAACTGAGGCTCCGAGTGGTTAAGCAGCTTTCTCAAAGACACAAGTGAGTAGCAAAATCAGGATTTAAACCCAGATCTGTCTGATTTACAAGCCCACGCTCTTAACCATCTGGCTAATCTCCGCCCTCTGCTATCTACTAGACCTAAGATTCTGTCTTAAATTAGTTTTTCCCCAGGGACGAAAGTAGTTAACAGTAAGAGGGTAAAGAAGAGAAGGAAAAAGGTATATTATTATTTACTGAGCATTTTATAAAACAATTTACATATATTATTAACTTAATCTTGACAACTTTACATGATTGAAGGCAACATTATTTTCTATTCACCCATTATTTCTTTTCCTTAATACCCTACACAAGTCAGCCAATGGGTGATTCCAGGCATGAAATGTTTTTCAAATTCTGATATCAGGCCTATCTTACAGTAGAGCAACAACATTTTCAAGTGAAATTTACATTCTTCCTCCATCTAACACCTCATTTCTCTGTAAGAATAGGTATAGATAGAGTGTGAATGAATGTGTGCACGTGCACAAATGCCAGGCTGGAGAAAAGTGAGACGGGAGGTGTCCACACATTAGGGAAGAGTAATCAGTATTCCATCATAGTATCTTAAACTTGAGATCAATGGTTTAATTGAAATGACTTATTTCAGGTTACTATTATTTTAAAAAATTATTTTTTAATACATTTTTCCCTCTTAAAACTTAACTGGTTGGGGTCCCTTGCTGGTATCTTAGAAAATATCTCAGAGTCAACATGAAAGGCCAGCAAAAAGCAGCTGACGTAAGTGAGATTCTCTGGCTTCCCAACAAGTGAGGCCTTTTGCCAAGAAAGCTCAGAGGCCAGGAGCAAACAGAGAGGAAGCAGTCAGCAAGGTTGACCAGGACAGAGGTGGGAGCTCAGCACTAAGACAGTGCAGGGCACAGGTGACCATCAATGCCAAGGGTGCTTTATTACTCTCCCTGCACTGCTTCTCTGTACTCTGGTTCTCTCTTGGGAAAAGGAATAGATCTCCTTTTCTGTATAGCACTCAGGAAAACTTGCTTAACTTTACATGATTATAAATTATCTCAACTCTGTTATTCTGGAGAGAAAAGAATAAAGATATGTCTTAGGGATGCTAACAACATGAATTTCTTTTGCAAAACCCTGTAACAATCCCTAAATTACAATATAAGATGAAAAGAACATACAGAAAAGAAATTCCTTTCAATAATAATGGTAACTTGAAAAATATTAGTCATTACACTACCTTTTCTAGACTTTAAGATACTAAAATAAAACACTAAATAATGCTTTTTCTAAGACGTATTTAAAGAAAATTCAGTTACCAAACACTAATGAATTTGGTTTTTAGCTATGGTAAGAACTTGTTGGTTAGAGTTATTAAGTTGGTCCCTTACCAGACAAATAATATCATCATTGGTATCAGAATTTCAGAGAAATTTTCCTAAATCTTTTCAAAGAATGAGAAGAAAATGTTATTAATATATAATTCATTTTTTCCAAAATGACATTAAAATATCATCATCTGAGTTGTCTGAAAACAACACGAATTACATAACAGTTTCACAGTATATTGGGACTACATGTTGAAAAAGGTATCCACACCATTAAACAGAGAAAAGAAAAACTACACTAAATAGCAAAAATTATATATTCAAAAAGTACAGGAAAGTCATCAAAAATTGAAATTATGCTGAGGAAATACAAAATCTGAACATAGCTAGGAAGACAACTTGTTGTTTCTTCCTTGTGGGGGATCATGTTTTTGATTTCAGGGTTTTTGGGGGTTTTTTTCCATTTATTTTTGGCTGCATTGGGTCTTGGTTGCTGCCCGCGGGCTTTCTCTAGCTGTGGCAAGTGGGGGCAGGCTTCTCATTGCAGAGGATTCTCATTGCAGAGCATGGGCTCTAGGTGCGGAGGCTTCATTAGTTGTGGCACGTGGGCTCAGTAGTTGTGGCACGTGGGCTCAGTAGTTGTGGCACATGGGCTTAGCTGCTCCGCGGCACGTGGGATCTTCCCAGACCAGGGCTCAAACCTGTGTCCCCTGCATTGGCAGGCAGATTCTTAACCACTGCACCACCAGGGAAGTACTGGTTTTGGTTTTTAATTGGACAAGTGTGAACAGAAGTAAGAAAGAAACATTCAATTTTTAATTCACACATTTGAGAATTGTTTGTATGTTTACAAGGCATATACCTTCCTTTAGTAACTAAAAAAGGTAAACTAAATTAACTTCAAAAATTGATTTCTGAGCAGAAGCAAGAAGAACTGCAATCCTGCAACCTGTGAAACAAAAACCACATTCACAGAAAGAGAGACAAGATGAAAAGGCAGAGGGCTATGTATCAGATGAAGGAACAAGATAAAACCCCAGAACAACAACTAAATGAAGTAGAGATAGGCAACCTTCCAGAAAAAGAATTCAGAATAATGATAGCGAAGATGATCCAGGACCTCGGAAAAACAATGGAGACAAAGATCAAGAAGATGCCAGAAATGTTTAACAAAGACCTAGAATTAAAGAACAAACAAAGAGAGATGAGCAATACAATAAATAAAATGAAAACTACACTTGAAGGAATCAACAGCAGAAAAACTGAGGCAGAAGAACGGATAAGTGACCTGGAAGACAGAATGGTGGAATTCACTGCTGCAAAACAGAATAAAGAAAAAAGAATGAAGAAATGAAGACAGCCTAAGAGACCGCTGGCACAACATTAAATGCCATTCGCATTATAGGGGTCCCAGAAGGAGAAGAGAGAGAGAGAAAGGACCAGAGAAAATATTTGAAGAGATTACAGTTGAAAACTTCCCTAACATGGGAAAGGAAATAGCCACTCAAGTCCAGGAAGCTCAGCGAGTCCCATACAGGATAAACCCAAGGAGACACATGCCAAGACACATAGTAATCAAATTAGCAAAAATTAAAGACAAAGAAAAATTATTGAAAGCAGCAAGGGAAAAACGACAAATAACATACAAGGGAACTCCCATAAGGTTAACAGCTGATTTCTCAGCAGAAACTCTACAAGCCAGAAGAGACTGACATGATATACTTAAAGTGATGAAAGGGAAGAAACTACAACCAAGATTACTCTACCTGGCAAGCATCTCATTCAGATTCGATGGAGCAATCAAAAGCTTTACAGACAAGCAGAAGCTAAGAGAATTCAGCACCGCTAAACCAGCTCTACAACAAATGCTAAAGGAACTTCTCTAAGTGGGAAACACAAGAGAAAAAAAGGACCTACAAAAACAAACCCAAAACAATTAAGAAAATGGTCATAGGAACATACATATCGATAATTACCTTAAACGTGAATGGATTAAATTTGCCAACCAAAAGACACAGGCTTGCTGAATGTATACAAAAACAAGACCCATATATATGCTGTCTACAAGAGACCCACTTCAGACCTAGGGACACATACAGACCGAAAGTGAGGGGATGGAAAAAGATATTCCATGCAAATGGAAATCAAAAGAAAGCTGGAGTAGCAATACTCATATCAGATAAAATAGACTTTAAAATAAAGAATGTTACAAGAGACAAGGAAGGACACTACATAATGATCAAGGGATCAATCCAAGAAGAAGATATAACAATTATAAATATATATGCACCCAACATAGGAGCACCTCAATACATAAGGCAACTGCTAATAGCTATAAAAGAGGAAATCGACAGTTAACACAATAATAGTGGGGGACTTTAACACCTCACTTACACCAATGGACAGATCATCCAAAATGAAAATAAATAAGGAAACAGAAGCTTTAAATGACACAACAGACCAGATAGATTTCACTGATATTTATAGGACATTCCATCCAACACTTTCTTCTCAAGTGCACACAGAACATTCTCCAGGATAGATCACGTCTTGGGTCACAAATCAAGCCTCAGTAAATTTAAGAAAACTGAAATCATATCAAGCATCTTTTTTGACCACAACGCTATGAGATTAGAAATGAATTACAGGGAAAAAAACGTAAAAAACACAAACACATGGAGGCTAAATAATACGTTACTAAATAACCAACAGGTCACTGAAGAAATCAAAGAGGAAATCAAAAAGTACCTAGACACAAATGACAATGAAAGCACGACGATCCAAAACCTATGGGATGCAGCAAAAGCAGTTCTAAGAGGGAAGTTCATAGCTATACAAGCCTACCTCAAGAAACAAGAAAAATCTCAAATAAACAATCTAACCTTACACCTAAAGGAACTAGAGAAAGAAGAACAAACAAAACCCAAAGTTAGCAGAAGGAAAGAAATCATAAAGATCAGAGCAGAAATAAATGAAATAGAAACAAAGAAAACAATAGCAAAGATCAATAAAACTAAAAGCTGGTTCTTTGAGAAGATAAACAAAATTGATAAACCATTAGCTAGACTCATCAAGAAAAAGAGGGAGAGGACTCAAATCAATAAAATTAGAAATGAAAAAGGAGAAGTTACAACAGACATCGCAGAAATACAAAGCATCCTAAGAGACTACTACAAGCAACTCTATGCCAATAAAATGGACAACCTGAAAGAAATGGATAAATTCTTAGAAAGGTATAACCTTCCAAGACTGAACCAGGAAGAAACAGAAAATATGAACAGACCAATCACAAGTAATGAAATTGAAAGTGTGATTAAAAATCTTCCAACAAACAAAAGTCCAGGACCAGATGGCTTCACAGGTGAATTCTATCAAACATTTAGAGAAGAGCTAACACCCATCCTTCTCAGACTCCTACAAAAAATTGCAGAGAGGGCTTCCCTGCTGGCGCAGTGGGTGAGAGTCCGCCTGCCGATGCAGGGGATATGGGTTTGTGCCCAGGTCCGGGAATATCCCACATGCCATGGAGCGGCTGGGCCCGTGATCCATGGCCGCTGAGCCTGCGCGTCCGGAGCCTGTGCTCCGCAATGGGAGAGGCCACGACAGTGAGAGGCCCACAAAAAAAAAAAAAAAAATTGCAGAAGAAGGAACACTCCCAAACACATTCTATGAGGCCACCATCATCCTGATACCAAAACTAGACAGAGATACTACAAAAAAAGAAAATTACAGACCAATAACACTCATGAATATAGATGCAAAAATCCTCAACAAAATACTAGCAAACAGAATCCAACAACACATTAAAAGGATCATGCACCATGAGCAAGCTGGATTTATCCCAGGGATGCAAGGATTCTTCAATATATGCAAATCAATCAATGTGATACACCACATTAACAAACTGAAGAATAAAAACCATATGATCATCTCAATAGATGCAGAAAAAGCTTTCGACAAAATTCAACATCCATTTATGATAAAAACTCTCCAGAAAGTGGGCATAGAGGGAACATACCTCAACATAATCAAGGCCATATACGACAAACCCACAGCAAACATCATTCTCAATGGTGAAAAACTGAAAGCATTTCCTCTAAGATCATGAACGAGACAAGGATGTCCACTCTCACCACTATTATTCAATGTAGCTTTGGAAGTCCTAGCCATGGCAATCAGAGAAGAAAAAGAAATAAAAGGAATACAAATTGGAAAAGAAGAAGTAAAACTGTCACTGTTTGCAGATGACATGATACTATACATAGAGAATCGTAAAGAGGCCACCAGAAAACTACAAGAGCTAATCAGTGAATTTGGTAAAGTTGCAGGATACAAAATTAATGCACAGAAATCTCTTGCATTCCTATACACTGATGATGAAAAATCTGAAAGAGAAATTAAGGAAACACTCCCATTTACCACTGCAACAGAAAGAATAAAATACCTAGGAATAAACCTTCCTAGGGAGACAAAAGACCTGTATGCAGAAAACTGTAAGACAATGATGGAAGAAATTAAAGATGATACAAACAGACGGAGAGATCTACATGTTCTTGGATTGGAAGCATCAATACTGTGAAAATGACTCTACTACCCAAAGCAATCTACAGATTCAATGCAATCCCTATCAAATTACCAGTGACATTTTTTACGGAACTAGAACAAAAAATCTTAAAATTTGTATGGAGACACAAAAGACCCCAAATAGCAAAAGCAGTCTTGAGGGAAAAAAATGGAGCTGGAGGAATCAGACTCCCTGACTTCAGACTATAATACAAAGCTACAGTAATCAAGACAATATGGTACTGGCACGAAAACAGAAATATAGATCAACGGAACAGGATAGAAAGCCCAGAGATAAACCCATGCACCTATGGTCAACTAATCTATGACAAAGGAGGCAAGGATAGACAATGGAGAAAGACAGTCTCTTCAATAAGTGGTGCTGGGAAAACTGGACAGCTACATGTAAAAGAATGAAATTAGGACACTCCCTAACACTATACACAAAAATAAACTCAAAATGGATTAAAGACCTAAATGTAAGACCAGACACTATAAAACTCTTAGAGGAAAACATAGGAAGAACACTCTTTGACATAGATCACAGCAAGATCTTTTCTGACCCACCTCTTAGAGTAATGGAAATAAAAACAAAAATAAACAATGGGACCTAATGAAACTTAAAAGCTTTTGCACAGCAAAGGAAACTACAAACACTACGAAAAGACAACCCTCAGAATGGGAGAAAATATTTGCAAACGAATCAATGGACAAAGGATTAATCTCCAAAATATATAAACAACTCATGCAGCTCAATATTAAAAAAAACAACCCAATCCAAGAATGGGCAGAAGACCTAAATAGACATTTCTCCAAAGAAGATATACAGATGGCCAAGAAGCACATGAAAAGCTGCTCAACATCACTAATTATTAGAGAAATGCAAATCAAAACTACAATGAGGTATCACCTCACACCAGTTAGAATGGGCATCATCAGAAAATCTACAAACAACAAATGCTGGAGAGGGTGTGGAGAAAAGGGAACCCTCCTGCACTGTTGGTGGGAATGTAAATGGATACAGCCACTATGGAGAACAGTATGTAGGTTCCTTAAAAAACTAAAAATAGAATTACCATATGATCCAGCAATCCCACTACTGGGCATATACCCAGAGAAAACCATAATTCAAAAAGACACATGCACCCCAATGTTCATTGCAGCACTATTTACAATAGCCAGGTCATGTAAGCAACCTAAATGCCCATCAACAGAGGAGTGGATAAAGAAGATGTGGCACATATATACAATGGAATATTACTCAGCCATAAAAAGGAACAAAATTGGGTCATTTGTTGAGATGGATGTAGGTAGAGACTGTCATACAGAATGAAGTAAGTCAGAAAGAGAAAAACAAATATCGTATATTAACACATGTATGTGGAACCTAGAAAAATGGTACAGATGAACTGGTGTGCAGGGCAGAATCTGAGACACAGATGTACAGAACAAACGTATGGACACTAAGCGGAGAAAGCGGTGGGGGGGAGGGGGTGGTGGTGGGATGAACTGGGAGATTGGGATTGACATGTACACACTTATGTGTATAAAACTGATGACTAATAAGAACCTGCTGTATAAAAAACTAAATTTCAAAAATTAAAAAAAAAGAAAAGCACTGTCAAATACTCAAAGTTTGGCAAAATGAAAATAGGAAAAAAAAATTGACTTCTACAGCTCTACACTGTACACTCCAACAGGGCAAGGATCATATTTGCTTTCTTCACCATTATATTCCCACTATCTACACACTGTCTGGCTTACCAGGTGTTTGCTGAATGCACTAAAGAACAAAATGCAAAAGTGGTACTTCTCTGGTTAAGCTAAGTCGTGTAGTTATCTGTTGAAAACCTGAGAATTTGTAAACCGTGAAAAGGGAAGATATACTAGTTCTAATCTAGCTTTATCTTTTCTTCTCACTACTGTGTAGATCAAACCTAGATATTGTACAATCATTGAGCACTGCTGCAAATACTTATGCTACCAGTAATGTAAGTGTCACCGCTCTTGCTTTCCCTCCTCAAACTTCTCTCTCCTCATTCTGGGTTAACATGTCAGCATTACTGTTTCCACCAATCACTACCAAGTGGATGGCAGACTGAATCATTCATTCATTTTTTTTTTTTTTTCTGTCATACGCGGGCCTCTCACTTGTTGCGGCCTCTCCCGTTGCGGAGCGCAGGCTCGGCGGCTGTGGCTCATGGGCCCGGCCACTCCCCGGCATGTGGGATCTTCCCGTACTGCGGCACGAACCCGTGCCCCCTGCATCAGTAGGCGGACTCTCAACCACTGTACCACCAGGTCAGCCCTGAAGCATTCATTCTTAAAGGAATCTTACTTCTTCCATCTATCCTCTCTGCTACTGCATGGCCTTCAAGTTTTTCTTTGAGCTGCTTTGTGCTCTAACATCATTCTACAAACAAGAAATGGAAAACTGAAAATGTCTCTCAAAATAAGACCCTAGCATTCAGGTCAAAATCAGCCAACATTTTCAGTTCTGCAATGGAGGCATCTTCACATTATCTCTACTCTCCCTCCCCTCAACCATTTATTTATTTCCTTTTTTTTTTTTTTTTTTGCGGTACGCGGGCCTCTCACTATTGTGGCCTCTCCCGTTGCGGAGCACAGGCTCTGGACGCGCAGGCTCAGCGGCCATGGCTCACGGGCCCAGCCGCTCCGCAGCACGTAGGATCTTCCCAGACCGGGGCACGAACCCGTGTCCCCTGCATCGGCAGGCGGACTCTCAACCACTGCGACACCAGGGAAGCCCAAGTTCCATTATTTATGTATGCTGCAGCTTTTTCCAAAGGGCTCTAACACACTTCAATTTTTTTTTTCTTCCTTCCAGGAAATAAGAGAACAATACTTACTCACCTTTCATTAAACTCTCTGAGTAAAATGAATCATAATATTTCAAATCAGATCTTCTCAGGCTAAATCTTTTGTAGAGTTCATTGCTAGCACAGCTACATTCAAGCACAGAAAAACTCCTGCACAAAACCATAATCTGATCCTCAAATGTCATTCCCATAACCCCATGCTTTGTCTTCCTTCTACACCTTGGATACGTCCACCTAAGAGTGTTTTATATTTCCTTAGCTACTTTCCTTGAACCTACAGTATGCACACAGACTCAAAATATTTACACATGATGGAAATTTCATGCAGATCAGCTCCATATCATGAGCTGTTACAGTTCAGCCAACTGGTGCCTCATCATTTCCCTGGAAACCAGTCCCAGAGCCATGGAATACCCAATAACCACATGGCAACAAAGTTAAGGCCAGAACATGAGAAGCTCAAAGCTTATCTCTAACATGAGAGAAAAGTCATTACTCTGGTGAAAGGCTCAGATAATGGATGTGTAACATGACAATGTTCCACAGCAAGCGGAAGAATCAACTCACATAATGAGAGCACTGAATAGCAGCTGAAGAGAAATACTAATACCATGACATTGTTATTTCAGATGGTATACTGAGATGTAACCTAGATTCTTGAGGTCTTGAGGCTACTGGAAACATGCAAAAATCCTGTACTCAAGCTGGACTTTCCCTCACAAGTTATGGGATTGGTATCCCTAAATATAATTTCTTTTCCCGACATAGCATTTTATAGTTTACAAAATTCTTTTGAAAAATTGTGCCATTTGATTTTAAAATCCACTTGGTTACGTTAGTAACACCACCCATTTTACAGATGGTGAAAGTGAAGCCCAAAGAGGCTAAGGGACTGCTAATAACTGCTAGTAACATACAGCTACTAACTGAATGACATGGCCAAAATTTAAACCCGGATCTTCCGACACCAAGTTCAATGAATCTGATACTATTCCATAGCTCCCTAGATCAGGTGATCCGTAATTCAAAGTGACAGCTGCTTATTCAACCTCAAAAAATATTTTTATATGTCATCTGCAAAGTTCTTTAAAATATAAAAATAAAATACGAAGTCTCTGCAAGATATTTACCTCTTGTGCAAACGACTCTGCTTTCTTTCGAAGGTCCTTCTCCAGTTCCAAGTTCACTTGCATTTCCTCATACTCTTCTACTGCTAGCATGGACACTTGAGAAGACAAGGAAAAGAAAATGGACAATACGCCACACAGATCATCAGGAATACGGATGAAAAATAGTGACGAAAAGATTCCTTATTCAGGCATATAAGCACCCACATTCATTGCTGGTTGGAGTATAAATTGGTAAGACCTTTTTAGAGGGCAACTTGGCAACATGAATCTAAAATCTTAAAACTATTCATACCCTTTGAGTCAATAATTCCACTTTTAGGAATGTATTTATTCTTCTAAAAGAATAAATCATGAACATATAGAGATTTAATTGCAAGGGTGCTCTGTGCAACATTGCTGAAAACAGTGAAATAATCTAGATGGTCTAATACTGAAGGATCAGTAAGTAAAGTATGCTGTGTACAAGAAATATTCTGCCATCAAAATTACAGTGTAGAGGCATATTTACTGAATGGAAAGACATTCATGATATATTTTTTAAATGAGTTCATTTTTGTTTTTTAAAAGCCACATACAAAACACGTCAACAAGGATTTCACTGAAGAGGAAGCATGTGAAAGGCCAATTACCATCTGCATTAGTAACCAAGGAAAAGGAAAGTAAAACCATAGCTACCTTTTTATACTCACCAAAGAGGCAACTGGCAAAAATTTAAAAGTATAGCTATATCAAGTTGGGAGAGAATACAGAACAATGGAAACAAATACACTGTTAAACTTATAAGTATAAACTTATAGATCTACTTTAAAAATAATTTGGCATTATGTAGTGAAATTGAAGATAAAATTTTACCTTTGGCATATATCTTAGTGAAACTCTTGGATATGTGCACCAGAAGACATGTATAAGAATTTTCATAACAGCATGACTTGGAATAGCAAAAAAACTGGAAAAAACTCAAACATTCACCAAATGGATACTAGATAAATGAATTTTGGTATAGACATTGAATGAAATATTATACAGCAGTGAAAATAAACATACCACAGTAATATACTTCAACATGATGAACCAGACAAACACAAAAAGTAGCAGAAGGACATATGCAAAATGATATCATTTATATAAAGTTCAAAAGCATGCAAAATTAAACAATATGCTGTTTAGGGATATATATATATCTGACAAAACTATAAATAAAAGCAATGATAAAAGTCCAAGGAAGGAACACAAGTAGAGACTGATGTTCAGGGGCTTGTAAAGCACCGATGGGCAGAAAAGATACTTCTTTTGTTGGTATTTTATTTATACTCCATATACACTATTTAATAAACAAGTCAATGTACATATATAGGTTTTTTGATTGAAATATAGTTGATGCACAATATTATATGTTATAGGTGTACAATATAGTGATTCACAATTTTTAAAGGTTATGCTCCATTTATAGTTATAAAATATTGGCTATATTTCCTGTGTTGTACAATATACCCTTGTAGCTTATTTTATACATAATAGTTTGTACCTCTTAGTCCCCTACCCATAAATTGCCCCTCCCCCCTTTTCCTCTCCTGGAAGAATAAACACTAAAATGTTATTAGTGCTTATCTCTGGACTGTAAGGGTTGAGTTTTTTTTTTTTTTTTCCTTTTCCCATATAAATCTATACTTTCCACCAAAAAATACGTTATTTGAATAAAAAGAAAAAATGTACATATGTAAGTTATTTCAAAGTGTTCTCCATGTTTATAAAGAAGAGAAACAGCCTTAGATCCATATGGGCCCAGAGTCAGAGCTTTGAATTAAAGAATCACTGTGGACAGAAATCTTCAAAGGGACTATACTGTCAACATAGGAGCAACATGAATTCTTTCCTACTTTTTGATATTTTGTGACCTATTCTGTTAAATAATGATGTAGACGGGACAGAGGGAGTGATGACGCCTTTACCAACTAGGAACCACATAGGTGGACAGCACACTAGTCTCTCCATTGGCATCCAGCAAGGCACTTTCAATCCTGAGCTGAGTCATGTCAATAAAAACCTTTAAAAAGGCTCTCTTAATGGCAGCTTTCACAAACTGTTCCTCCAGGGCACTTCAGTCCTAACTGATTAAGGACTGGTTTGCTGTGTAATGACACAGAATTTCAAACTCTGTACTCGGTCAATCTACTGCCTCCTCAGAGGAAAGACTAATAGTCTTACTCAAGTAAAGCAATGAAGTGGTGGTTTGTGATATGAATTACAGGTCCCTGAGAGCTAAATGATCTTCAAACCTATTTTTAAAAAAAAGAAATTTCACAAAGAAAACAAAGAAGATTATGACTATCTGAAGCCCTGGGCAAGATAACTGACTTTCTATTCTATTCTATTCTATTCTAGTCCAGAACACTATAATAAAAAGTGAATTTTCACATGACCTGGCCCTCTTGGATTCTGAAAGAAATTCGGTTGGTCCTAGTCATGTATTTATTTACATAATCTCCCTCTTCCTAGATAAGGGTCTCCCTGAAGGCAAGGCCCATGATATTAACCTGTGCAGAGCCCTCTGTTTCTGGCACAGTGCGTCACGACTGAAAGTTCTTCTACACCATTTCTATCTTCTTAAATGCACAAAAGGCAGAGGAAATGTTACAACCTAGTGCACCTCCCACACTTAGCTACAAGGTCCTTTATTTACTAAAAAAAAATCTCAATTCATGAATGACACAAAGATGGAGAACTACCACCAATAACCATAGGGAAGGCCCTGGGTCTGAAAGGTTTCCTTTTAGTGTTGTAGCTTCTGAACTAGGAAAGACAGTGGCTGAGGGAAAAAAGGAGAACGAAAAGCATAGCAAGTCCCCTCCCTTAAGAATTATGTTTGCAGAACTGCACTTTGCTCCTTTGCCCTAAACCAGGGGACATAAGAAATGGTCCCATAAGACTTGATGCTGTGTTTTATGACAAGGATGATGTAATCAAATTACACAGAATTTTCTCTAGAAGTAGCCTCTGGAGAAAGTTCCTTCCCACCATGAGACCAGGTCTGCTTCTCCTGACCAATGGGTAAATTTTTATGTGATTCATAAAAATGATCATGAGTCTCTCATCACTCTGGCTCCTAGACAGCTCAGAGCCAGACTTCAGGCACACAGGCAGGGAATGTGCAAGAACTCGGAGTAAGTAATAAGCACTTTGTACATTAACATATATTCTCACTTTCCCTTTGTCCCATTTCCCATATCCTCTTAATTTAAAATTTTTTCATATAATGTTGCATGTATTTATGTAGATATCCTAATCTCTTCTGGATTGAGGAGAGGTTTACCAATTAACCTACCAGATATATAAATACTGAGGGGATAGCCAATATGGCCATGGTCCCAAGATATATGTAGGACAAAAGAGTATTTAGGTTTGAAGTTTCAAAATGAGTGGGTCATGAATTCCTCAAGCAAAAGCACTTTTAAATGTCCCCAGACTCTCAGGTAGGTGGTAAAAGAGCAGGAAT
>NW_006797481.1:4685236-4697602 GCF_000442215.2 Lipotes vexillifer | reverse complement strand
GCAGGAATGAGAGAGACTCATTGCTAGAAGTTAGGAAAACACAATATAGAAGATTTTTGCTACAAGAATCTTTAGACACCAGAGTATAAAACAACACAAAATACATATAAACAAAATAAATTACATATATATTTGAGGAAAAAGACTGGAAATACATACCTCTATTGCATTTTTCTAAGACTTTTCTCTGTTCAAGAACTTCCGAATTTAAAACATCTTTTTCTTGTTTAACTTTATTTACCTAAAAATGTGATATTTTGAGGGCAGAAAACATCCAAAATTGTAAAACATGATATATGATGATGTGTGATACTTAAATTGCTGTTCAACTTTCAACACGATGTTACATTAAAGCAGTAATTGGCTTCACTGTGCTAGGCTTCTATTAAAATGTTTTTAAAGCCTCAAAGTAACTATTTAATTTAGGATGTACATCTGGAACTTCTTTACATATTCCAAATAGTACTGGCATTGGTCCCTAAATATGGCAGTGTTCTAGCCATCCAGTGTAAATGATTGACACTTTTAATGCAAAAATCCAATTAGACTGCACCCAGAAAATACTTGAATCATTTAATCAGAGAGCCAATATTCAATTTTGGTATTCATTTTAAACTCTGATGACATTTGGCTTAAGTAAAACATACATAAATTTTTTAAATAAAAAAGACTTTGAACTTTGACTTTTGGCTTAAACAAAATACATATGAAAATCTCCCCCCCTCCACAAAACTTAAATTTCTGAAATAATTTTTGGCATCTACCAATAGGAAAAGAGAATATCATAGCATAGTTTTAAAAAAAAGAATGTAAAGTTACATGTACCAAGTGGATAAATCTCAAAAGCATTATGTTGAATTAAAAAAGCAGGTTTATATAGTTAAAAACACTCAAAATACTAGGTATTGTAGTAAAAATGTAAATATATGCATTGAAATGATAAAAAACAAGTTCAGAATAATGGTTGTTTAAGGAAACAGTACAGGGAGTGAGGAGAATGCAGTTAGGGAGAGATGCACACGGGTTTCAATACTATGCTAATGTTTCGTGTATTGAACTACATAGTAGGCATATGGAGGTTCATTATTTTGTTTTTTACACTTTTCAGATGTCTGAAATAGTCACAATAAAAATGACTTCTGAAATAGCTTCCAATAACACCTTTAAGTGGGAGGGGAGAGAATCATCAATAAATGATTATAATTGAGGATTGGAATGCATCAAAATGTCTTTCTTTCTCTCCTATGGTTATACTCAAGAAACAAGCTAAGGTAATGGTCCCTGAAAGGGACCCTGAATCCATCAGCACTTCCAGATGGTCTGTGAACTGGTTTCCTTTAGTATAAGCTATATTGTTGTTTTTGATTTAAATTAGTAACTGGTATACACTGTTCAACGCTTCTAGAATGTCATCATCCTTCTTCCCACTCACACTTATTGCCACAATAAGTAAAAGCAACTGGGGCTGGGAGGTTGGTGGTCACTGCTTTCCAACCTTTTTCACATTATGGCCCTTAAGAATATGTGTATGGGAACTGGGGTAACTGAAAGAGGCTGCTCACTGAAGGGGTCAATACCCTGGCATACCTGTAAGCCATCTGAAGGATATCAAGGTGCTATACACATCAGTTGGGAAGCCTTGGGCTACACACTCTGAGAACCACTGATAAAAGTTAAACCGAGACTGCAAAGGCAGATCCTTGAAGCCTCATGGAAAGAAGGCTAATTATGTGCTCCTGCTCTTAAAGACAATTCAAAAGGAAAATAAAAAGATTCTCCAAATACCCACTTGAACCCATTCTACCATCTATCATATATGCTTGTGTTGGAGGTACAGAGGGGCATAGCCTTTCCCAGCTGAGTCAGCCCTCCACCAGAGAAGAAAAATCATTCTTCACCAGCAGCAACAAAGTGTATGACTTAAATGCAGATATCACTGTCACAAATCTGCCTCACAGTGAAACATAAGGGACAATAGGAAACACTTCAATGTTATTTTACTATTTTATTTCTTGAGCTAGACAGTGGGTACATGAATGTTCATGATCTTATTTTCTATACCTTTTTGTATGCCTGAAATAGTGGGGACAAGAGAAGATTAAAATTGGTACATGGTTCGCATGTCAGAAATTAGCTTCCAACAGCAAGTTTTTGACTTAGCCTGTCCCCAAACACCTTAAAAGACTAAAGGTCTTGCCTTTCGGGCCTAAGATACATACTTCTTCAATTACTTCTACAAGTTTGCTCTTGAGGTTTTCCAGTTCAATGGCTAATATCTTCTTTTCCTCCTGAACAGATATAATTTGATCTCGAAGTTCTGCATTTTTAAAGAAAAAAATAAGAAAAAAAAAAGCCTTCGTTTTAAACGAAGAAACCAATCTTGTCAGAAGAATTGAAAATGCCAATCCATGTGCAGCTTATGGTCAAAGTTATTCCACAATTAAAAGGAAAATGGAGTAGCAAAAGGCAATGGAAATATCACTTCTCCCCCCACCCCCCACCACATATAGCTATGCTTCTAAAATTTTGTATCAGGCACGCTCACTATGTCAAATATACTAGATCATGTTTTCTCTGCAATATATCAAACCTGTATTCTAGGAAACTATCTGGCATTTTAGAAGCAGAATTTTTTTAAGCTTTCAGCAAAACAAATTAAGGCACTGTACTAATTTCTCTTTTATTTTATAATGGCCATGGGCTTTTGTCACCATGCAATACAAACAAATTGGGCAGCTAATAATTTGGAGATTTTGATTTAAAGAAAAAAATCTTGACTTGCTGCCAATTTACAGCCCTTAAACATTATTTGAACTGACTCAAAATAAAACCTATTTGAAAAAGGGTTAATTCTAATAATTTTCTCTCCAGGGTGTTGGTGTTTTGTTTCTTAATTTACTTCATATTTCATATTATTGAGATTTAATGAAAACTGTATTACTAGAGTGAAAATACTAGCAACTATAAGTGCAAAAACTTCTGGTGCTAAAGTTACTTCTACCACTCAAATGTTAAAAAAAAACATGGATTAGCACAGAGTACTTAAATTTATACCCAGGCCCCCATACTTTTGCCACTTAGCTTTTAAGTGCTTTTAATTTCTTACCCTTCTCCAAGGATAGTTAGAAACCTGCTCTGTGGTTATTTATTTATAAGTTAAATCAAACTTTTTACATGAACCCAGCTTAATTGAAGGGTTCTCAGAGACTTTTTTTTTTTGCGGTACGCGGGCCTCTCACTGTTGTGGCAGAGCACAGGCTCCGGACGCGCAGGCTCAGCGGCCATGGCTCATGGGCCCAGCCGCTCCACGGCATGTGGGATCTTTCCAGACCGGGGCACGAACCCGTGTCCCCTGCACTGGCAGGCGGACGGACTCTCAACCACTGTGCCACCAGGGAAGCCCCATTAGAGACTTACTTTAAAACCACTTTCTTCACTGGCTGGCTAATCTCAAAGAAGAACAAGAGACCATACCATTCAAGACCTAACAGAAGGGAGAAATACAAACAAAAGGAAAGCCTTTAAACTTCCTCTCCCTTCCTACCAACATAAATATGATTTTGTCTTAAGTTAGGGGGTAGAAAGTCAGGTTAAGATGGCTTTCTTTTTACTTTCTTCTTTATACTTCTTGCTGAAGTTTTATCTACCAAACAAGCAAACAAGTATTGCTTGACAGGTACAGTAAGTTAAAATGCTCCAATAGTTACTGAGCCCCAAACTGTTTTCCGACATCCTTAACAATATATAGGGGGGTGTGTGTGTGTGTGTGTGTGTATTTATTTATTAATAAAGTTAATGTGTATTTAATAGATGTATCATGTGATCTTGCCTTACAGCACTACTTGGGGACCACCACAGTTGCTTAATACTACATACTGCTTTTAGCTCACTGCCTGAATCATATGGGAAGTTCTTGGAGGGCAGAGACTAAGCAATCTGGGGAGGTATCTTCCCCAAAGATTCCAACAGAGAACCAGACTAACAGGTGGTGTCGGCTAAATATATTTTTATTCATTCTTACTTTCATTTAACAAAAATATCTTAATACACAGTCCTATCCTTTAGAAGTTTATAGGCAAACTGACTGCTTCTGTCAAGACAATGCTTTCAAAAGTGCCTAATCCCAAACAAGAAAGTACTCATAAAGCTATACATCCATCATGATTCTCAACCAGGCCACCCCCTGTGACAAATAATCAGAATTTTTTCCAAAGTAGGAACCAGGCATCAATATTTTTTGAAATTATCATGTAATTCTAATGTGCAACCAGGGTTCAGAAGCATTATCCTAACAGGAGTCAAAAACATGCTCAATAATTAAGCCAGGGATCCTACCCTTGATTTGCTTCTGACACTGTACTGAGACACAAGTCTCGGCAGCACCCTCAGGGTCCATGGTTGAATCTTCATCATCAATGTTGATCTCTTCAGTTATTACATCTGGCCCCAGCTTGGCCATGTATAACATGCTGATTCTTTTCAATGCTTTATTTTCTTTATTTAGCTAAGGCAAATATAAAGACAGTTATTTTAACAGCAGTCAAATGAGTGTCTTGCCACCTAGAGGGGTGGGATAGGGAGGGTGGGAAGGAGACGTAAGAGGTTAGAGATATGGGGATATATGTATACGTATAGCTGATTCACTTTGTTATAAAGCAGAAACTAACACACCACTGTAAAGCAATTATACTCCAATAACGATGTTAAAAAAAAATGAGTGCCGTGGATTTTTAAACAATAGACAAATTAAGTGTATTTTTGTCTTGCACATTCATCAACATTCACAGCGAGAAGTAACAATTAGAAGAGTCATTAAATAAGGTTTTTTATACTTTTTAATATTAAACATTAAGTAAGACCTATGCCTTATAGCCAGCAGCATGTGAAAATGCTAGTTATAACTGATAAATACAAGAAGAATTAAGATGAAACAGCAGTATAGATTAAATAAAATTTCAATTTATTCACAGTCATTAAAAGTCTTAAGACTCTTTCAAGCAAATCTTTTGTTTGATGCTGTGCTGTGAACATCTTTGAAATGTGTGTTTGCCTGGCACTCTCTGTTTTCTGGACACTGACACTCCTCTTCACTGTTCCAAATGATTTCTATGGGAACAGCCAAGTTCTCCCAAAGCACAACCTACCACTTTGGCCATAGCTATAATAATTAGTCCAGGAATTAGGCACATAATCCAAGCTTGGTCAATTAGATCCCTTCTCTAGAAATTTGGAGACTGGAACGGAGAGATGAATTCCTTTCCATGTGTCTGGATATACAGTAGCTACTGGCAACCACATTACACTACTGAATTGAGGAATAGAGAAAGGCAGTCCACAGCAAAGCCAAAATGGAGCCACTGTGTAGGAGAGATAGAGAAAAGCAACAGACACAGGGTTTTGCCACAGGGTTCCAGTCCATTCCTAAAACGCTCCTAGCTCATGGATTCTATGGGATTCTCCAATATCCCTCTGAACAAATTCCTACTTTTCTTTCCTTTTCTTGCTTAAATTAGTTCAAAATGTGTTCCTATCTGTACATAGAGTTCTAATAATACACGATAGAAGAAAGTTCAAGATACGTTTCTATTATCTCTATCTAATTCACTGCAGATAAAGGAATCCTAATTCATTAATGTATTTGTTATCCCCTGATGTAAAAATGAGTTGGTTATCAATTATTACCTTCTTCAGCTCCTGTGTTTATGTGCACATAAATGTTAGTACAAGGCACACACGAAGACTAAAGTTGATCCAAAGTCCACAGAAGGAAAATATGGTTTTGCTTATGTGTTCTCTTCACAAGACTAAAATATAAAAGGTCTGCTCTTATTTGAGTAGAAAGTATTTCGTATATTGATTTCTCTAGTATAAAATATAAGATACAGAAATGGGTTTGCATTTACTAAGGGCCGTTGGCCATCAAGACAAGTTCTTAATTTAATAACTGACATTGGAAATAAACACAGACAGAAACAATTCACTGGAAAGCTAAATGCCCTTCACTGCTGTAAACCTTATGCCAGAATAAGATGTTTAGTATGGTATTTGTCTGGCTTTGGTCCTTCATTTGTGATCATGATTAGGACCCTTCAGGGTTTCTCTCACGGAAAGCCCAGCCCATTCAATTTGGGAGATCTGATTCTTACCCCAATAATATGGAAACTAAATATACCCCGAGTAGCGTGGTCTGGAACACAAGAGCATTCCCTAGAGCATTCCCTGACCTCTCTGGGGAATCAGGGAGAATCACTTAGAAATGGCTATGAACCACTCCACAGATTCTTCCTGGGAAGGCTGGTGAGATCTATTCAAGGAATCAGACACAGACCTTTATTCCCAGTTCCCAGCCCATAGCTCCAGCTTCTAGCTCTCCATATTATATTAGAGGATCAGGGATAAGATATAAGACCCATGATTTCCCAATCCCTCTTCCTTCAGATGGAAAATTCAAGTAAACATTGTTGTGGGTTCTTTGAACCATGAATACTAGAACATGGCAATAGACGCTCAAGGACCATCATCAATTCTCAAATGATGACATCTTTTCTGAATGCAAGGAGAAAAGAACAATTTAAGAAAATCTCAAGTGAAAAAACTCAAGACTTAGTTTGTAATTCTGCCTCCTAATATTTAAACAAAGGGTTCCCAACCCTGCACATTACCATCTGGAGAGTTTAAAAAAAAAAAAACTCCCAACATGCAGGCCCTCACCAGACCAAAATCTCTGGCAGTAGAGCCCAGCATAGCACTTTTTCAGGGCTTCCCAGGTGATTCTAATGTACACCAATACTACAGATAATTGACATAGAGGAATGCAGTACTTGAGTATGCATTTCTATAAAATTAGTATAGCAGAGTTAAGAACTCAGCGCTGCAATCAAATTCTGTCTCTGCCTCTAGAATAATCTAATCTTTCAGTGTCAGTTTTCTCATCAGCTAACTAAGGATAAAAATAGTCTCTATCCCATAATATGAAGATTAAATGAGATATATATAAAGCATTTAATATAGTGACTGACGTACAGTAAAAATTCAGCAAATATTAGCTATTAGTAACAAAAGAGGTTTAGTTTGTGTGTCTAATTTTCCTCTGGAAGTCATTTATCAGCTAGTTTTCTTCAACCAAGGTATTCATCTATACAATGTTTCTTCCCCCAGGATTCTCATGAAAAACTGAAAATACTAATTTTTCCCATCTGGTGCTCCCCAGGCCACCATCGAAGTAATATTTAATAACCTAACAGTTAACAGTTCTGCCCTCAAAAGTTTTAATGCCTCTGTCAAGCCAGGCACCAAAGTCTACCAGCTACTATTTGGCTGTAATACAATTACTCTATTCAACAAAGTTACTATCTCAAGAAAAAAGCCAAACAAAATTGCAAAAGTCTTCTCTAAAACAGTATTTTCACATTCTGAAAGAAGAAATATAAGACATACACATTAAAACTTATAACCATACTAAGTGGAAATTTTTGGGAACTCTGAATTCACAAATTTGGGCTGAGAAATTTCACTGCAGTTATTATTCATCAAGTTATATAGGTTAACGGCATGCTACTTGGGTTTTAGAATCCTTATTAGTTACAAGGCAAAAATAAATCTTTCGTAACCCTACAGTAACAGAATCTTACACTATATTCAAATTTAAATAGGGTTTTTATATTGAGCACAGTTTAATGAATATTTAAAGATACAAAATAAGCAAGTTAAACAGACTTGGATCATATGATTTAAATAACTGGTCTATAATTATCAGTTTAACTTTCACATTTTAGCAAAGGAAAGCATCCACACTTGCTTTTAAGGAAATAATGCAGTCAAATTGTATTTCTGACCCACCTCCTAGAGAAATGGAAATAAAAACAAAAATAAACAAATGGGACCTAATGAAACTTAAAAGCTTTTGCACAGCAAAGGAAACCATAAACAAAACAAAAAGACAACCCTCAGAATGGGAGAAAATATTTGCAAATGAAGCAACTGACAAAGCATTCATCTCCAAAATACACACGCAGCTCATACAGCTCAATATCAAAAAAAAAAAACAACCCAATCCAAAAATGGGCAGAAGACCTAAACAGACATTTCTCCAAAGAAGATATACAGCTTGCCAACAAACACATGAAAGAATCCTCAACATCACTAATCATTAGAGAAATGCAAATCAAAACTACAATGAGGTATCACCTCACATCGGTCAAAATGGCCATCATCAAAAAAATCTACAAACAATAAATCCTGGAGAGGGTGTGGAGAAAATGGAACCCTCTTGCACTGTTGGTGGGAATGTAAATTGATACAGCCACTATGGAGAACAGTATGGAGGTTCCTTAAAAAACTGAAAACAGAACTACCATATGACCCAGCAATCCCACTACAACAGCCAGGATATGGAAGCAACCTAAGCGTCCATCGACAGATGAATGGATAAAGATGTGGCACATACAATGGAATATTACTCAGCCATAAAAAGAAACGAAATTGAGTTATTTGTAGTGAGGTGGATGGACCTAGAGTCTGTCATACAAAGTGAAGTCAGAAAGAGAAAAACAAATACCGTATGCTAACACATATATATGGACTCAAAAAAAAAAAAGGTTCTCATGAACTTAGGGGCAGGACAGGAATAAAGACGCAGACACAGAGAATGGACTTGACAAGGGGAGGGGGAAGGGTAAGCTGGGACGAAGTGAGAGAGTAGCATTAACATATATACAGTACCGTATGTAAAATAGATAGCTAGTGGGAAGCAGCTGCATAGCACAGGGAGATCAGCTCCTGCTTTGTGACCGCCTAGAGGGGTGGGATAAGGAGGGTGGGAGGGAGACGCAAGAGGGAAGGGATATGGGGATATATGTATACATATAGCTGATTCACTTTGTTATACAGCAGAAACTAACACAACATTGTAAAGCAATTCTACTCCAATAAAGATGTTAAAAAAAATTGTATCATAAGAATTAAACATTCCATTTGTCATTAATTTGAGAGCAAACACTTTAGAAAAATAAGAATTTACAGAAACTCTGCTTTTTAGAAAATGAAAACTACTTCCAAAAATGACAATTAATACTTAAATCAGGATGTGCTACTTTCATTTATTGATCACACATATAATGAAGTTTCCAAACTTTGCATTCAAAGCTGTAGTATCTTCCACATCCAATGAGCACATCTACAGTGTTTAATTGAATAGGGTTTTTTTGGTTTTTTAGTCTAAAGTTCCTGAGTTCACACCGTATCCTCAAAAACAAACTGTAAGTCCATTTTCAAAAGGGCTTCTTAAAGAATAGAAGACAAACTATAAGTTAAGGGTCCTATTGTCAATACTAAATTGTAAAAATGACCCTAAGATTAGTAACACACCGGTTCATAAGCAGGGATGAATATAACAGTCACCTGGCAGCTTTTTCAACATTCACATGCCTGGGCCATACTCCCAGAATCAGTGGGTCTGGGGTATTCTTAAGAAATCAACCCTAGTCTACCCTGACAATTATGACATGATAATTGCAGGTTAGAGAGGTGAATTCTCTTGCTCAAAATCAACTGTTAAATAAAAAAGGGGGGAATAGCAATAAAATAATTTTTAAGGGGACCAATGATTAAAGTCATCATAAAGAAAGAAAGTCTGTCCCATTCTCACTTTAGTCCTAATTCTAGTTCATCCTGTCATTTAAGATGAGACAATGGCAGTCCAAGGAACAGAATTAACTTGGCCAAAGTCACATATGTCCAAAATTATACAATTAGGAATAAAACCTGTACATACTGCCTCCCAAACCACTTTTTCCATAACCAGTTTTTCCATAAACTGCCAGTCCTGAGAGGTAGTCAGTGCTCTCACTTTGGATGTCCTATTGCAACAGGAATACTTGTTAATAACAAGAGAAAAATACAGAAACTATCCTTAGCCACTACAAGATTCAGAACAGCTAGTATGCTCTGAATACATTTTTTCTACTTGGTCCCAAAGTAAAGGAAATGAAAAGAGAATTCCAACAGTATTATCAACCAGTGAACTCTAGTGGTATAGAGAATAGAAATGATATGAGAGCACCCATGTTATCGTTGCTTTTAAAGCAATGGCCTCTATTGCTATATATTCTTCAGACAAATAACAGAAAAGAAGCTATATACACATGCTTATATTCTTAGTTAGCTTCTGCCTGCATATCTTATGAATTCTAATGTAGTGCTGTTATGCAAACAATTAAGCAAATACCTCTAGCAAGCACACTGCTAATGCATACAAATTAAACTGACTGACTTATTGATCTACAGAATTTCAGTTGCATCCAAAGAAATACTCTGGATGTAGGTGATGCGGGGGAGGGGAAAGAAACAAAACCAGCATCACTAATGAAATTTGGCTGAAAATTGCTGTAATCCATTTTCTGATGAAGTGGTTCAGATGCATTTTACCCAACCCAAAATACATAAGACAGAGATTAAAAACATTCTATAAAAATAATGTACTTCTGATGAGACAGAATATAGAAAATTACACACTTGGTAAATTCATCAGCTAGAAGCAATCAGTGGAGCACTGGAGGTCACCCTTAGCAGGCCCTCACTTTGCTCTCAAAAATAATCACCTGAACTGTAAGGTCTGAGGCTGACTTTTTCATCTGATTCAAACAGGAAACACTCATTGCTCTTTCATGTCACTCTAGGTTAGTTTCAAACCTGGTTAGCATTTTAACCAAATGCACAGACATTTGGAAAGTCGAGTTCAACAGACCACTCTGGGACCATTTTCACAGGCAAAAACCACAAATGCTGAAATACACACACACAAATACTTATTTTTTTTACAATCAAAATAATCTTTGCATTAAGACAGATATTTACATAATCATATTCCAGGATTCTGAGACCTCTGATGAGGATCATGAGAGCAGACAACTGATTAGAGAACTAGAAAAGCAGAAAAGGATAGAGGCCACTGTTTGGAAAAGCAAGTTGAAATTTAAAAGCTCAGGTAGAATTCCTTTATTTGAAATGTCTCACCTTTGTTGCCAAAGCTTCAGCACTTTCTCGACAAGTCTTCTCTATTTCAAGATGGTTCTGCATAAAATTCACTTCCTCTATAACCATGTGAGAAACTAGGAATGAGGGGGAAAAAGTCTCAGCATTCAGAGATTAGTCAGCTATTCCAGAAGCCCACACATCTTGTCCCATGATTAAGAATACTGCAATTCTTTAGCTAGCCAGACCTTTAGCTATCATGAAAAAAAAGTGTTTAAGACGCTGCCCTCATTAAATCTTAGCTAATATTTGAATGTAGAAAGAAAAACGAAGACAACGAAGATCTTTTATCGCTATTACACACATTTTGAGAAAGCTATTGAGGATTTTTTAAGTGTCCCTTTTCTATGTAGCTGTATACATAACCATAGACATGTCTGCTAATTTAAACAAAAGAACCTCTCTTACATTAAAAGGGGCAAACATGATTTCCTTTTCTTAGCAGGATGTAACCCATGCGCCTACTAAGGAAAATTAGCTAAAGAGAAATGTTTAAAAATAAATCTTACGTTGATCTCATATCTGGAATAACAACATGGCAGCTTAACTAAGTTAAGTATTTCAACAGTAGTCTTTATTACTGACAAAGTATTTAAGAAACTCCAGGGCAAAAAAGTATAGCAACGAGATTTATGTACTATGTGATGATGAAAGTAGATGCTAATAAATTGCTTCTTACATCACAGACTGTCAGGAAGATCAAAAGAAAAATAAAATTTTACTTGATATTTAACCAATGTTTCAAAAATAGCAATTTTCAGACTTTTTGTTAGCTGGTTTATATAAGTGAGATTCAAAGGTATAAAATAATTTAGAACTTGAATTATACTCTGAAGATCAAGTAAGAAAAATGCCAACTCCTCTCACCCATATTTCTAGTTAAAAGAAAATGTTCAGAATTTCAAACTTAACTGTAGACATGTATACTTATTGACATTTGTTTGGCTTAAAAAAGAAAAATTAAGGGCACCCAAATGTGAAACCCAACCAAGTTAGGCAAAAAGCACTGGGCTCACATAACACAAAGAGAGATTACTTTTGCTTCATTTAAGCTTAATTAACCTGCAATTATGATTAAACTCAGGGGAAAATTTTCTCTCCAAATTAAATACAAAAATGTATTACTTCCTAAGTCTGTCCGAAGTTCTTATTACGTTAATATTCAAATTCATAAAGCAGCACTAAATGGCCAGAAACATCTCTAACCTTGACATTTTTTCAGGGGTAATAATAATCTGCAGCAAATGCAGGCCAACCAAAAACCACTTAACTAATTAGTAGTTGCAGTCACCGAGAAAAACATGAATCAACACTGTTATTACAAGTGGCACATTT
>NW_006797481.1:4667736-4682736 GCF_000442215.2 Lipotes vexillifer | reverse complement strand
TCGTAGATCCTCACAACCATCTTAGGAAGTAGGTATTATCATAGCAATTTTGTATTTGAGAACACTGAGGCCCAGAGAAGTTAAGGAACATGTCCCAGGTTACAGAGTTCTAACTGGTAAAGGCCACCTAAAGCTATTTCTGGATGACTTCAATTTTCTATGTTCTTTTCTAATTCCTCATATTTAAAAATGACAACACCAATGATGCTGCTTCCTGAGCAAAACTCCTCTCCATCCAGCCAACTCTCAGCAATATTTACATGCAGGATATCTCTAAAGTATACGTGGCAAACATACCCTAAGTTCTCGTGCAATATCAGATTACTTAGAAAGGTTTTCACGTAGTGAGAAAACAGTCATGAAAGCTAGCAGGTATGCAGGAAAATTGGTAGGCGCTAAAAGAGCAGGGGATCTAATGTTGTGGCCTAAAAGACATGAAAGAACTTTACTTACTTTCACTTTCACAGAAATCTGTCTTTCTAGGCAACACGGCTTTACTATGCAGTCAGTGGTGTACTCTGTCCAGAAAGACAGGAGAAAGGCTCGGAAAGAGCTGGCAGAGGGCCAAGAATCACACGGAAATATGGGCAAAACCAGCTACGAAAAGTATGCCAAGCTAGGAAGAGTTGATCCCAACAGCCTAACAAAGCTCTTCCTGACCCTCATTCGGCTGCTCTTCCTACACCTGGAGAACCAGAACTAGAACTAGGTAAACATTACAGGAAGGCAGATTTCAACTTAGTACCAAAAGAAACCTTCCCCTGGAGCTGTCCAAATGTGGAGACTGGTGTTCAGAAACTAATTCATGAAAGGTAAATGATATGAACTCTTAATACTGAAGGGCAGTCAAGCCCTGGATGGTGCAGTAAATGAGATGGTGGTAGCAGCAACTAGTATTTTTTTTTTTTTTTCTGGTCCGCGGGCCTCTCACTGTTGTGGCCTCTCCCGTTGCTGAGCACAGGCTCCGGACGCGCAGACTCAGTGGCCATGGCTCACAGGCCCAGCCGCTCCGCAGCATGTGGGATCCTCCGGACCGGGGCACAAACCCGCGTCCCCTGCATCGGCAGGCAGACTCTCAACCACTGCACCACCAGGGAAGCCCGCAACTAGTATTTATTGAGCACTTACTATAGTGCCAAGCACTGTGTTCAGCACTTTTTACATGGATTATCTCATTCAATCCTCGAACAGCCTATAAGATAGGGTCATTTATTCCATTTTTACTAATGAAGGAATTGCTCAGGGCTACAGGGAATCACACCAAATGGTGCTTTTTACTGGTGAAAACTGCCTCATTCCCTTCCAAATCTGAAATTCTACTCTATGTTCTAAAGTCGTGAACCATTTAACTCAGACAATTTTTTAACAAATATTTAAAGTTTTCTTAGTCTCCATTTTCTGTTCTTTTGAGACTGAGTGAAGAGTTAATACTCTGTTTTCCTGCCATCCAAACTTAAATTAGGTTGATGTAGTGAAGGTAAAAGTTGAATGAAAACAACAATAAAGATGATTTCTTTCAAGCTTTGAGTTGCTCATAAGGAAAAATGTAAATTTTTAAAACTATCAAAGGTATTTAGAGGAAGAGAAATGGAAAAGAGAAATGGTAGATGAAAGCAAAGTTTACATGTTACTCTAAAGGTAGGCTGATTTGGTAGGAAGTTGCTTCCATTTCTGCATAATGCAAGAGGTAAAATCCCTACTACCTACCTGGACCAAAACATTTTATAACTCCAGCCATAAGAATTCGAACTATTCCCACTGCACAGAGTATGCCAATCCAATATCAATAACTAATTCAAACACATTAACTGGTAACTATGTCAATGGTATAACTCTTGAAGCTGTAACTCAGTGTCAGTTCAAGTGCGAGAACGTCCCATTAATCCTGCATTAGGGAAGGAGAAGGTCCTAAACAGCTACAATCCACACATTCACAGATAAAAAATAGTTCTGTCATAGCATATTGGCCACCAAAGATAGGTTTTATCAACAATATTCCCTTTTGGTTTTCCTCGTTACAGCCAGATACCTGAAATAAACTGGCTATTGAAATTTCACTATAATGCTGCATTTTTACAGCTGCTTTACCTTCAACAAGAATAAAATGCTTTGCGGTGTAGTTACCAAGTCAACGCTTTAGGATATAATCAAACAACCTGACTAACACGGCATCTGCAGAAGGATGGACAAAGGCCCTGCTTCTAAGGGGGAGGGTCACTCTCCCTGCTAAGGTCTGGCCCTTTCCCATGACTTATTTCCTTCTGAGTGTGATCAGATATGTTCTATTTTAGGGGATGAAGTAATAACAGATTTACATCACATAAAAAATAAAATAGCAAAAATTAAGAAGATTATTAAAGCTTTTGTGGGAATATAACTTTCCTTGGTGAGAGGGCTATTTCAACCATTCAAACTCCTAAAAATGTATAGTTCTGTAAACCTAGAATTCCTTTTCCATAAATTAACCTAAGGAACTAACCAGACCACTGTAAAAATGTATGTATAAGAATACTTGTCACGGCGTTATTGATAAATACTAAAAACCAGAAATAATCCTTCTATCACTGAAGAATTGTTTAAATAAATTACGGTACTATCATATTATAGAATACTATGGGCAACACTAAAAACTGATATACATATCTCTACTGACATGCAAAGATGACTATAATATACTGTTTACTGAAAAGAGTAGGCTATAAAACTGAATGCAAAGCATGACTGTATTTTTTGTTGATACATATATTTCACAGATAAAAGATCAGGAAAGAAAGACTATAAAATACTAATGCTGGCTTTTCTCAAAGAGAGAAGATAACAAATGTACTCTCTTTTAACTGTTCTGTATAGTAAAATTTTTTATAACAAGTACAAACTGTGTTTTATATATATATAAATAACATACTTATGAAACAACAATGCTCAATCCATTTCTTTAAAAATCACAGTAATGACAGAGCACTTTTTGGGCAAATAGGAAGACAATTCTTCCTTTCTTGGATGCCCAATGCATCAGCAACTAAACACAGGGTACACGTCTACCCACATAATCCCAAAGCACAGTTGTATGTGTTAGAACAATTCCACTGAAATGCTTACATACTTTTCTGAAATTCCTCCAGCTTTTTAACCGCCTCATCTCGTTCTTGCCTAATTTTGTCACACTGAAATGAGAAACAAACAGAAATGTTAACTTTATATCATAAGTTTGGAAAGACAAGAAAAGAGCAAACATAAACAATTTTATGAAAACAAAAAATAAAAATCTTAAAAAAGCATTAATGATATATCCAGAAAAGACAAAAACTCTAATTCAAAAAGATACATGCACCCACAATGTTCATAGCAGCACTATGTACAATAGCTAAGACATGGAAGCAACCTAAGTGTCCATCAACAGATGAATGGATATAGAAGATATGTGATATGTATACCATGGAATATCATTCAGCCATAAAAAAGAAATAGTGCCATTTGCAGCAATATGGATGGACCTAGGGATTCCTATACCAAGTGAAGTAAGTCAGACAGAGATAAATATATGATATCACTTATATGTGGAATCTAAAAAATAATACAAATGAACTTATTTACAAAACAGAAACAGACACACAGACATAGAAAACAAACTTACGGTTACCAAAAGGGAGAGGGCGGAGATAAATTAGGAGTGCGGGATTAACAGATACATATCACTATATATAAAATAGATAAACAACAAGGATTTACTGTATAGCGCAGGGAACTATATTCAACATCTTGTAATAACCTAATGGAAAAGAATACACACACACACACAACAGAATCACTCTGCTCTACACATGAAAGTAACACAATATTGTAAACCAACTACAGTTCAATAAAAAAGAAAAAAAATAGAATAATTTTTAAAAGAAAAAATATATACGAAGGGAAAAAAAGGCATGAATGGGCACATGGTATTTGTTACTGCTCACCAGCATGATATCTGTACCACTTGTATCTGGGCAATTTTCTCAGACCTTCTAAGATAATGAGTCACCTTCCTGCTCATTATCTCTTCAGTAACAGACCAATTTAACATCCTTGAGTTAAAATGTATTCATTCTTTAAGAGAATATTTGTGCCTCTTTTTAAGTAGGTATTTTGCTGACACAGTAAAAACCCCACTCATCCGCAGGTCAGATTCCTGAAACTGCGCAGTTTCAATTATCCAGAACCCTGGGGGCACACTGGAAGTGACCACTGCCTGGAGGCATACTGCTACCCAACGTCCCATGCACTCTCTCACTCAAGAAAAAACCATCCATGTATCCTTAGAATTCTGAATACAAGAAGGTAGCAAATTAAAAGGAGGGAAGGCAAAAATAACTTATTAAAGCATGAGGATCTTTTAGGGTATCAGGTACAGAAACAAGTATCTAAACTGGCTCTGCAGGCATTAATGAATTTTTTTAAAACCTAACATTCATTATGAGCATTGAATTCAATTCACCCCGATTTTCACAAAATAGGAAGTAAAACACATTTTAGGAAGATTTTCATCAAAAATATCTAAAACTTTGGGCTTCCCTGGTGGCGCAGTGCTTGAGGGTCCGCCTGCCGATGCAGGAGACGCGGGTTCGTGCCCCGTTTCGGGAAGATCCCACATGCCGCGGAGCGGCTGGGCCCGTGAGCCATGGCCACTGAGCCTGAGCGTCCGGAGCCTGTGCTCCGCAAATGGGAGAGGCCACAACAGTGAGAGGCCCGCATAACGCAAAAAAAAAAAAAAAAAAAAAAAAAAAAAAAAAAAAATATCTAAAACTTTAAGAAGTGATTTTAGCTACTAGAATGATAATTAAAATTTTAATTGTGTGGGAATACTATTATACTAAGAGGACCATATGAACAAAGTTATATTTTAATCCTACCACGTCAGAAAAACACATCTGGCATATTTTTTGGGGATTTCATACCTTTGGATATTTTTATTTTCAAATGTCAATGGCTAAAAAATTATGATGCCATTGATAATTGGGAAAACCCAAATTAAAATAGTAAGATAGCCTCATCTAACAGACTGGCAAAAACTGGAAAAGTCTGGGATCAGATGTAGGATACTCTCACATACTGCAGATGAAATGTCAACTAGCATAACTACTTTTGGAAATAAACTAACAAAATTGGAATTGTACATACCCTATGACTCAGCAATTCTACTTCTAGATTCTAGAATCTCTAGCAATGTGTACAAAATGATCTATACAAACATGTTCTGCATTTATAATAACAATAAATCATGGTATATCCATATAATACACTATAAATGAAAATGAATGAACTGAAGTTAAATATATCAACACAGATAAACCTCAGAAACCATAATGTTGAGTAAAAAGAATTATAGAATATGTATCAAATGATACCTTAAGCACACAAAAACACTTTATATATTTATATTGTATCTGTATATTTCCCAATACATATGGTATATATAAAAACATGAACTAGAAGGATACACACAAAATACATAACAGTAGTTGTCTCTTAAAAGATAGGGAGGGGAAGGGGTCTACGGCTGGGTGACACAAAGGACCTTCAATTTTATCTGTAGCATTCTTTTTTCTTTTTAAATTTCAAAAAAAAATAAGCTAATTCTGTGAGGTGTGTATTTGTTATATTATTCTCTGCCCTTTTCTATGCTTTTAAAATATTTTTAAAATAAAAAAATTAAGAAAGCAGTTCACAGTTTTGTACATCAGTCTCTCAGGAACTGAAACTTTCTAAAAGTTTTACTTTTAAAAACCTATCTCTGTTCATTTGGGTAAATCCATTCTGGCTAGAGTACATGAAACGAGTACACGGTGTTAAACTAGCAAAGCTATTTACTAAATGCTGACCTAGACCCTCCACAAGAGGGGTCAGGCAGGACCATTTTCTAAAGGAAAAGGCATATCCTTTCATTAAAGTTTTCTTGTGTCAATTTAACTTCTGTAAAAAAGTAATTCTGTCTAATACAGTTTTTAGTTCCAACTTAACATGTAAATTGTATTTATTGTCTTTTGGTGTTTAAAATTCTAAACACTCTATAGAGTCCTGGATTCTCAAATAAGTTTATGAGATCCTTCCCCCACCAGACAGTGTAACACCTAACTTCCTGAGCGTGCTAGCCAGCTGTTTCAGGAATGCTCCTCTCATTTTCTAGAATGTGGTACCTGTTCCCCTTGTACTTCCCCACCACCCTGCCAGTCTGCCCACCCATGGCCCATGCTCTTCGCTCATAAGGCCCAGGTAGACATGCTTTGGTTAATAACAGGTCTCAACATCACAGTCTTAACCCAACATTCAAGTAACAAGTTTCTACAGTCCAGCTATGTGCTTTCACACTAACTCTACGGTCATCGCCAGCAGATTCAGAAGCAGTCTCCCAACACCAGCTGTGTTCTATCAGAGGTCTTCATGTTGCTGTGCTTTCTATTTTCTGCAACCATATTATGATGGAACTGGCAGCCACAGAATTTACCATCTGCCATGGATACTGAAAGGGGTGTGTATTGTGGGGGGCGGAGATTTACACATGCTGCAAAAGCAACTTATTTATTCCAAACCAGAGCTGAGCAAAATATGAAGGACGTACCCGTTTACTAAGCAGAAATACAAACATCTACTTGTTTCATCATTTTAGATGAACCCAGAAAAATATCTTGTAACCTTTCTCTCGATCTACCAACACAGAGAAAGTAACAAAGATTCCAGGCCTTTTTGGAAGAATGTTGTATCTTTACATCCCACAGAAGCCCCTCACCCATCCTACCCCTTCCTCTCTCCTGCTCACGCAGCTGCATCATTTGTAGAAACTGCTTCTTTTTGTGTGAGAATTGCTCGTGAAGACTTTGCAATAGCAACAGATGTTCTTGGGCCCACGTCCCTTAATTACGAAGCTCAACGATTCTCTGTAGCTCAAGGCTGGGGTAGAACCCAGCAGCAGGAGTGCTGGCTAGTTTAAGCAAGTTGGATCACATTACATCAATTCTAGAGTCTCTATTTTGGCTCTTCATGAAGTGGTGAATTGGCGGGAGGTTGCTGCTTTTGAAAGCTCTTCATATTAGAAGCCCGGGCTGTTTTCCAGAACTCTTCCTTGAGGCTCATCCAGGCAGATACCTGGCTTCTGAAACTAAACCAGCATCTCAAAACATTGGCAGACTGATTTGCGAAGGAAAGTCTTTCCAGTGTGTATTGGTATTCCCCTCTCCCCGACCAAAATGGGCAGCTCTGTTCTTTCTGCCTCGCATATCATCCAACTGCTGTTTGTACTAAAATGTCTGCTTAACAGGGCTCAGCAGAAGTACAGATAACTGTAGGCACTAAGATATCTTTATATTTTGCTGCGTGTATATTTTATGCAAGAAACTCCCCAATATTCTGAATTGTGTCTAACTTCCACTAACATAAACATTCATTTTTATCTCCATGACGCACAAATGCAACAAAGAGTTGCCAGCCTACAGAAAGGCCAGTTTGGGGCCCAAGAAGTACACACATGCACTGCATACACAGGACAACAACAGAGCAGGCAATCTACACAAAGACAACTACCGTACAGTTGACTGAATTAGACTTCTAAGCAGGCATCTACTGTATCACTAAATGCCTTTATTTCCTTCCTCCAAGTATTGAACAAATTATTCACACAGGTGCTATGTTCAGCAGAGAAAATACAGTGGGGAACATAATAGGCAATGTGCTCTCACAAAAGTTGTGATCAAGAAAGATCAACAGTGAAACAAGCAATTTATAAGAACACTTGCCATAATGAGAGAAGCACTGCACTACAGGATCACACAGCAGAGGCTACAACATTAAGTCTGAAAAGGTCTCAACCCCACACCATTTTTTACTTATTTGTCTTGAGCTTCATTCCTTTTATGTCCAGTTACAATATTTAAAAGTTTAAACAGGCATAGCATCAGAATTGTCCATATTTACCTGTTTTAGAATATTTGGTGATGCAGTTCGAGGACCATCAAATCATTTTTAGTAAAAATCAACAATTCTATTGTTCCACCTAGTAAGTTTGGCTAGAACTCAGCTGTGCTTATCCTTAAAGAACACAATAAAGTAAATCATTCCCACTAGGATGGAATTCTTTTCACTCTCTTTCTCTTTTGGTAGTGTTCTTTCTTCCAATTCAAAGTTCTTTCCCTCCAATTTTCACAGGCAATAGAGTAGTAGCTGTCCCCTAAAGCTGTCTTACAGCATTCTCCAAATTCTAGGTATTGTGTGTTAGATGGAAACACATGTCATCAGAACAGAGATCCTTGCTCTTTGTTTCTGGATAGATTGCTGTTAATAAGAGACTCATTTTCACTTTCAAACTGCTAAGTAATTACTTTTTCTCTGGCACAACCACTTGCCACTCTGCTCTAAAGAAACTGCATGTATGTGAATGTATTATGCATGAACAGTTAGCATAATGGATGCATATCTTGCTCTTTAAAGTGGCTTCTTTACTGATTTTTTTAAAATAAAATACTTTGGGACCTTCACCTCTGAAATTTACAAAAGATGAAGAAATTTTAACAATAGACAACTGAGCCAAGATGCAAACAGTATCATCTATCTTGCTTCTTGAAACCTAAGTCTTGGGAAGTGTCTGTCTCATTCCCTTTTCATTCATTGTTCCTGGCAAGCTGACAGAACCGCCTGATGCAGTGTTACAGTAGCTCACCCAAACGACTTCTAATCAGCCACTTAAACATTTATTCATTTCAAAACTCGATCTCGGAACATAGAATTAAACATAAATACTTACTGTTCAAAGGCAGACATTCTTCTATTCTACAGATTTCCTTCTTTTTATGCACACTCCACATTGCCCCCATCACTCTGAGAAATGTGAAAGCTATTCCATTAAAAGCTCAAAAAGCTTTGCCCCCCCCATATAGGAAAAAAACCACAAACAGCTATGACAAAGATCCTGAATGAGTCATAAGAGAATGCCCTTCAATTGTAGAAGCATGACTAACACATTTAAATGTGATGATAGCTTCACAAGCAGAGTAAAATTTCATTTGGTTGACTTCAAAATATGCAAGTCCTCTATTTTTCTTTACCCCAAAAATAATTTGGAAGGGTTGTTGACTTCAATGTGACAGGCCTTCTCACTTTTTAACATATTGTTGATAATGCTATTTAGAAACGGCAAAAAATAAGTAGCACCCTTTCCATAATCTCCACTTATCTTGATGTCTGAAAAAAACAAAACTGAAGCTTTTACACTTTAATCCAGCCCAGATATCTTACATGTACCCTATATAATATTTTGACAATGAATTTTGGTTGATAAAATGTGATAAGCGCATAAGAAATATACAGATGTTTCATTACAAAGAGGTGACAATTCTGCTTGTGAGAGAAAGAAGACTTTGAAAAAAAGTAAGCAACATTTAATCCAAGCATTAAGAGATAAGAGTTAGTCACATGGAACTGAGTAGGAACCTTGTCTTTTTGTTCTTTTCCCATCCCACCCCTAAACTCTAAGCATTCACTTATATGTACAATTTATCACAGTTATTTGTCAACTTTCCTGCATCCCTCATTAGAGTAGCTTTATTCTAGAGTGGGACCTTCGTATGTTTTTCTTTATATCCCAGTACTCAGAAGGCATTCAGCAAAAAGTTTTCCTTATCAACTCAGATCCTGATTCCATCCTCAAAGACATTGATAAAAACCACAAAATGATCAGCATTATATTGTTCTTAAAAAGGGAGAACTGCAAAGGAAAAGATCATTAAAACACTGGCCCACCCTCCCAAATCTCCTACTCTTACCCTTGGAATGCATTATGTCAGAATCTATACACATGTGCGTGCGCGTGCGCACACACACACACACACACACAGGCACACGCACGCGAGAATTTTTCTGATGTAAGATTGATTTGATATTTAACTTTCAGTTTTTAAATACAAACCAATAGATGATGAAGACAAACGATCCAGAAAAGTACTGAGTCTGATAATTTGCTGTGGAAAATTCATGGGCTAACAATAAAAAATTAAGAATAAAACCAAGACCTTTGTGGAAAAAGTCAATTAGATCCCCTAGGTTTACCTGCTTCAAAATGAGTATTTTTGGTTAGAATACCCTGTCTGAATCTAGACTCTGTTAAGCCCTGAGGTCCTGCTTTCTGTGAAATAGAGCTGGCACAGGGTTGTTTGGAGCATCAGATACGGGAGATAAGGGAATGTACATGACCCACAGTAGCTTCTTAAAAAAACAGTCTCTTAAGCAACAGCCTGTTCTGAGGAAATTCATGTCCTATCACTTGTCTCAACAGAGGAGATTCTAAACAGGGCATAAAAAGATCTACCCAAAGGAATCACACCCACTGTCTCTTCCCATTGATAAGGTTCATGACCTGACAACAAAGATGGTTAGACTTAATGTGGACACACAGAAGGAAAAAACTTGCCATTTATTTTTCTGGTCGCTTACACTTCTGCAAAATTTCCCCACATCAAATTAACTATGGCAAAAGACTCTTACTTTAGATTCCTATCCTTGACTGATTTAACTGAACTCGTTTGGGGTCACGAGGTAAGAATGGCCATGAATATTTGCTGATGGGGACTGGACAAAGCTCACACAGCCAGGCACAGAGAGTGCTTTGCCAGAGAAAATGGTGTTCTCCATTTACCACCTCCAGAACTAAAGCTGCTTTTACTCATTCTGTGCTGTATTAAAAAGGCTTTTATTATAGGCTTCCCTCCTTTGTAATACAGCTCCCCTTTCGGGGAAAAATCTGCAGTAATAAGCCTACTAGTCTTTTAACACAAGATAAACAGAGTGCGGTAAACTTAAAACCATCCTATTTTGTTTTACCCAACCACACAGCATTCCATATTGCTTTCATTTCTTTTCTTCCCATTTCTGTTAATAGTTATTTTTAAAGAATAAGTGCAGAAGCACATCAATACAGATGTTACAAAAGTATCAGGACATACTCTGTGTAGAGAAACATGTAAACAGGTAATGGGCTAAGGTAATTTTTAATCCTTCTTTTGCCAAATGCATCTTACCTACAATTCACTTGTATAAC
Organism: Lipotes vexillifer; assembly: GCF_000442215.2. NCBI lineage: Eukaryota > Metazoa > Chordata > Mammalia > Artiodactyla > Lipotidae > Lipotes > Lipotes vexillifer. The sequence goes on along the minus strand of NW_006797481.1, from coordinate 4,671,677 downwards.
AGATGGTTCGCATAAAAACTCACTGCAGAAAGTGGCTCGCAGTTAAACAACCATCATCATCACTAATAACGGATGTTTACAGAACATCTACTATCTTTAGGGCAATGCTAGGTCTACAAGTAAGTAAGGATTAAAGAAGGATAAGAGAAAACAAAAAATTTATTCTTTTTCCTCTTATGTTATTCACATTCTTCTATATCCTTCTTTCTTCATCAAATGAAGACACTTGTTTGCTTTCCCTCCTCCTATCTTCCAGGTTAAACCAAAGAGTTCTCCTGAATTAACCCTTCCAACTTGCTTTGCTCTTCCCGCCTTGGACCAGGAACATATATGGAAGAGACTCAACTGACTGATAACGTCTTGGCTCCTTTTCCTAGAGCTGGAAGATGGTTGGGTATCTTAGGGAAAAAGGCTCAAGCTATCTGGCATAAGCTTCACCCATTAGCTTTGCTTTAAAATTATGGGACACCAGGGACCCAAGACCTAAGCATATACTCCCCACCTGTTGGCATCCTCGGGACATCTGTGATTTTGTGTGGTTATGATGTTAGAATTAGAAATCTTGTCAAACTGTTTTCTGTGACCTCCTTACCATATTAGAGATGCATGTACCAGCCACCTTCTATCACAGATATTCTCATCAGCCCACCCACCATTCCCTGAAATGCCTAGTGAAAGGAAGGGAAGATACTTAAAATTTCAAATATAAATAAATTTTTAAATAAAATCTTTATTTCAAAAATAAACCAAAGATTTATTTACAAATGAGCAAAGGAGCATGAAACATGGGTGAAAAATAACGATCTAAAAATCTATTATAATGTGCTTTGAACTAGAGGACTTACCATTAATACCACCACACCAACATCTATATAGGTGGCAAATTAATACGAGTGAAAAAGTTATATATGATTCTTAAGAGTTCAATAAATACCCACAAACATGCCACAAGTTTTACAAATATTTAGCTCACTGCCAATTTTCATTACAGCTCTTACTCTGAAATCTTAAAGACAAGGTTGCATAATGATGAGTACCTTCTTTAATAACCACGAAGGACCTTGTCTTATTAATTTTCCACCACGGATGTTATGCTTTGAAATATCTGGTCTATCAAATTTCTAAAAATAGAAATTTTAATTATATTGTTCTTAAAAAGGGAGAACTGCAAAGGAAAAGATCATTAAAACACTGGCCCACCCTCCCAAATCTCCTACTCTTACCCTTGGAATGCATTATGTCAGAATCTATACACATGTGCGTGCGCGTGCGCACACACACACACACACACACAGGCACACGCACGCGAGAATTTTTCTGATGTAAGATTGATTTGATATTTAACTTTCAGTTTTTAAATACAAACCAATAGATGATGAAGACAAACGATCCAGAAAAGTACTGAGTCTGATAATTTGCTGTGGAAAATTCATGGGCTAACAATAAAAAATTAAGAATAAAACCAAGACCTTTGTGGAAAAAGTCAATTAGATCCCCTAGGTTTACCTGCTTCAAAATGAGTATTTTTGGTTAGAATACCCTGTCTGAATCTAGACTCTGTTAAGCCCTGAGGTCCTGCTTTCTGTGAAATAGAGCTGGCACAGGGTTGTTTGGAGCATCAGATACGGGAGATAAGGGAATGTACATGACCCACAGTAGCTTCTTAAAAAAACAGTCTCTTAAGCAACAGCCTGTTCTGAGGAAATTCATGTCCTATCACTTGTCTCAACAGAGGAGATTCTAAACAGGGCATAAAAAGATCTACCCAAAGGAATCACACCCACTGTCTCTTCCCATTGATAAGGTTCATGACCTGACAACAAAGATGGTTAGACTTAATGTGGACACACAGAAGGAAAAAACTTGCCATTTATTTTTCTGGTCGCTTACACTTCTGCAAAATTTCCCCACATCAAATTAACTATGGCAAAAGACTCTTACTTTAGATTCCTATCCTTGACTGATTTAACTGAACTCGTTTGGGGTCACGAGGTAAGAATGGCCATGAATATTTGCTGATGGGGACTGGACAAAGCTCACACAGCCAGGCACAGAGAGTGCTTTGCCAGAGAAAATGGTGTTCTCCATTTACCACCTCCAGAACTAAAGCTGCTTTTACTCATTCTGTGCTGTATTAAAAAGGCTTTTATTATAGGCTTCCCTCCTTTGTAATACAGCTCCCCTTTCGGGGAAAAATCTGCAGTAATAAGCCTACTAGTCTTTTAACACAAGATAAACAGAGTGCGGTAAACTTAAAACCATCCTATTTTGTTTTACCCAACCACACAGCATTCCATATTGCTTTCATTTCTTTTCTTCCCATTTCTGTTAATAGTTATTTTTAAAGAATAAGTGCAGAAGCACATCAATACAGATGTTACAAAAGTATCAGGACATACTCTGTGTAGAGAAACATGTAAACAGGTAATGGGCTAAGGTAATTTTTAATCCTTCTTTTGCCAAATGCATCTTACCTACAATTCACTTGTATAACAGATGGTTCGCATAAAAACTCACTGCAGAAAGTGGCTCGCAGTTAAACAACCATCATCATCACTAATAACGGATGTTTACAGAACATCTACTATCTTTAGGGCAATGCTAGGTCTACAAGTAAGTAAGGATTAAAGAAGGATAAGAGAAAACAAAAAATTTATTCTTTTTCCTCTTATGTTATTCACATTCTTCTATATCCTTCTTTCTTCATCAAATGAAGACACTTGTTTGCTTTCCCTCCTCCTATCTTCCAGGTTAAACCAAAGAGTTCTCCTGAATTAACCCTTCCAACTTGCTTTGCTCTTCCCGCCTTGGACCAGGAACATATATGGAAGAGACTCAACTGACTGATAACGTCTTGGCTCCTTTTCCTAGAGCTGGAAGATGGTTGGGTATCTTAGGGAAAAAGGCTCAAGCTATCTGGCATAAGCTTCACCCATTAGCTTTGCTTTAAAATTATGGGACACCAGGGACCCAAGACCTAAGCATATACTCCCCACCTGTTGGCATCCTCGGGACATCTGTGATTTTGTGTGGTTATGATGTTAGAATTAGAAATCTTGTCAAACTGTTTTCTGTGACCTCCTTACCATATTAGAGATGCATGTACCAGCCACCTTCTATCACAGATATTCTCATCAGCCCACCCACCATTCCCTGAAATGCCTAGTGAAAGGAAGGGAAGATACTTAAAATTTCAAATATAAATAAATTTTTAAATAAAATCTTTATTTCAAAAATAAACCAAAGATTTATTTACAAATGAGCAAAGGAGCATGAAACATGGGTGAAAAATAACGATCTAAAAATCTATTATAATGTGCTTTGAACTAGAGGACTTACCATTAATACCACCACACCAACATCTATATAGGTGGCAAATTAATACGAGTGAAAAAGTTATATATGATTCTTAAGAGTTCAATAAATACCCACAAACATGCCACAAGTTTTACAAATATTTAGCTCACTGCCAATTTTCATTACAGCTCTTACTCTGAAATCTTAAAGACAAGGTTGCATAATGATGAGTACCTTCTTTAATAACCACGAAGGACCTTGTCTTATTAATTTTCCACCACGGATGTTATGCTTTGAAATATCTGGTCTATCAAACAAATTTCTAAAAATAGAAATTTTAAATTTTTAAAATAAATTTTATTTATATCTAAATAACAATAACGGACAGTTCCCCCTCTCTCTCCTTTTCATTTTCTACTCAGTCCCTCTACTTTCTTTAGCTTTCCCTTCTGTATGTCCCTTCCCTAAACTTATAGGGAAAAAAAGATATATGTTAAAAAAAACACTCATGGGGCTTCCCTGGTGGCGCAGTGGTTGAGAGTCCGCCTGCTGATGCTAGGGGACACGGCTTCGTGCCCCGGTCTGGGAGGATCCCACATGCTGCGGAGCGGCTGGGCCCGTGAGCCATGGCTGCTGAGCCTGCG
>NW_006797481.1:4636440-4667681 GCF_000442215.2 Lipotes vexillifer | reverse complement strand
AAAAAAAAAAAAAAAAAAAAAAAACACTCATGAATCTTAAATGGATATGTCCAGAGACATAAAGGTAAGTAGAATTTAATTAATTAACCATTAAAAAAAAAAACTGCCAGAGCCCAGGAAAATATTTACGCTTCACCATCTTCACATTGGGCATTTTTCAACTTCCAATAGATTATTCATATACTTAGAGGAAGCAAACATACAAAGGGTTTAGGGAAGCATTTGAGCTAAACACCAATGACTAATTCCAAAGAGTTCTCTCCAGATCTAATATGTCTCAACCCAAAAGGTAAATGTCTCAGGCCTTCAATTCCATCACTAGAATCCCAAATCTGACTGCTGGAAAAAGTACAATTCTTGGAGGCTTGAGTTGCTTGGCTTGGTGCCTTGCTGCACATTTAGCCGTGTAGTTAATCTCCCAGAGCAGCGCCCACTGTGGCATGCCTGCTATTCTTTACCATCTGGAGCCTGGAGTTGATATTAGCCTGAACCACACATGCAGGAGAAAAGAAATTTAAAAAACGACTCTCATTCGCATTTAACTGAAATTGGTGGCAGAACAATGCACCATGCTGTCTAGGCTTTTACACAAGTAAGAGAGGAAAGAAAGGGTAAAGTACAAACCTTCTCCTTTGTCTTCTGGTTCTCTGCTCTGAGGTCTTCATATTCACCTATTGCTAAAAGAAAAAAAGGAAAGCAATGTTATAATGCTATCAGAAGTTTTCTATGGGAAAACCCGGGAACCCAACTAACCCCTATTGTCTATTTACAAGGTTCTGGGTGGGGTGGAGAAGAGGCCACAGAAGAAGGGCTCCTGCTTTTAAGAATAAGGAAGAAGAGACCAGAGCAGATGTGAGCCCACGGAGCCGAATTTCAGCTCTCCTGGGTTATTAGGAAGACCTATGAGCCACAAGTGCCTATGACAAGTCACTTCTCATCTTTGATGTTCAGCACTTGTGAAAGGAGACAGGTTGGTGTCCCTGAAGTTCCTTCTAGCAAGATTAGTCTGTGGTGCTGTAATTACAGGTTTATTTAAGATTGGCCTTCAGAAAATAAACTCAATGTCACATATCTTCTTTATCCACCAGGGAAAGTTTCTGCTATGAGCATTCAGCTAAGAACAACTATTTTCAGGCACTGCAAGATCATCAACCACCTAGCCATGACCAGATCCCAGCCAGATTCATTTCACTAAATTAGAAAAATATGTGAATTATCTGGAACTATTTCCAGCTATGTGGGAAAAGCAGCAGTTTTCTACTTAAAATCCTCCACTGCCAGAAAAGCAAGCTGAACTCCCACATTCATCTCTTAGCCAAAGCACCATTTTTAGATAGCCTCACAGTTGAGAATGTGCCATTTAGAGTGTATGGTGGGAAGAAAGAGACTGATTTAGGACTAACGATGGAGCAGAATGTCTAAGGTGGACCCAGCAGAACCGCTGCCCACTCCCAGACCAGCATTTTGACTGGCACCAGAGAGCCCGACAATAATCAAGTTTGGATTTTTATACTTTTACTTTTAAAAAATTTCATTGGGATTTATCTACAAAAAGCTAAGTTTTTCTTAAAAAAAAAAAAAGACAAACAGAGCTTCCTATTTCTATGAAGAACCTGAAGATACCAATTAAAAGTCTGAAACCAGTGGTTTCAAGAACATTCCATATAATCTGGTCATTAATTCTAAAGTGTATGATTCTAACCACTGGAGCAGAGAATACCGCCAAAACAATTCAGATGGTAAAGTACATGCTGTTCCTTTCAACAGGGATCTGAAGGGTTTAGAATAGTTACTATGATGACCGGACCGAAATCTTAAAATCCAATTCAAATAAACAAATATTTATGAGACTATACCATCAATGGCCCGAAGTTTTATCAGCACTTCATAACCATCTGAATAAGAATTAATGGACATTTTATTGAAGCCACACTCAAAAAAGAATCTTTGTTTTGAAAAAAATTTTCTAATCTTTGAAAATTAGATAGCCCATCAGATAGCTAAATGTATACATGTAAAGATACAGCCCTTTTAAAAATAATTAGTTTCAACAGAAAAGATTTGACTGATCACAGAATGAAGCCCTCTGCACACCAGCTCCTTATCAGCCTCCATCAGACAAACCCCAACCAATGAGTATGAAATAAATTGTCCTCGGTTCTGAAAATTCAATAAAATGTCCCTCCCCCTCCTTTTTCTAACAAAAAGAAACATGAACTAAGAGATTCTAAAAATACGCACTTACATCATTAGGTAGTCTATGGTCATGGTCCCAAATCTTATTACTACATCTAATATTGTTTCAAAAAATAAATACTTGGGCTTCCCTGGTGGCGCAGTGGTTGGGAATCCACCTGCCAATGCAGGGGACACGGGTTCAAGCCCTGGTCTGGGAGGATCCCACATGCCGCGGAGCAGCTAAGCCCCGTGAGCCACAATTACTGAGCCTGCGCGTCTGGAGCCTGTGCTCTGCAACAAGAGAGGCCGTGATAGTGAGAGGTCGGCGCACCGCGATCAAGAGTGGCCCCCGCTTGCCGCAACTAGAGAAAGCCCTCGCACAGTAACGAAGAGCAAACACAGCCATAAATAAATAAATACTTTATTGAGAGACTTTGCTTTAGTTTACTTGACATTTAAAAGTATCTTTAGATAAAGTTGAAAAGTCAAAATTGATTTACCACTCTATTCCTGATGACCTACTTTACAGACATACAGAAAAGAAAAAAGACAGTAAGAAAATTTTTTTTTCTATTTAAAGCACCAGATAACGGCTATGAAGGCCTTTTTAAAAATACCGACACTGTTCTTCCATTATAATGCCAACAGAAATCAGGCGAAACACTATAGACCCCCAATTACTGGGTCTTTATGAAAAGCATTAATTATGAATCTTTACCTATCATATCTTAATGGAAACCACAGAAAATATGCTTTCCGTGACTGTAAGCAACTTTAAAAATAAAATGAAGCCAAGTACAGGGCAAGGAGAGGAAAAGTATGGGAAGAATTCAACTATTTGGTAGTGGGAAGGGGCAGCTGGGGAATTGGGCATAAACGAAAAATATTTACTTATATTCTTATTTCTTTGAATTTAAAAAAACCAAGCTTACTGCCCTAAACAATATTCACATACACATATATCATAGTGAAAACATGTGTAACCGCATCTTCAGCAAAACTGGTAAAAACTACAATGACCTACGTTATTCAGCTACTTCTTTTCTGGCAATGCCAAAGGGTCACAGAGAAAGCCTTATCGTTTCACAACTGGCTCACAGTTTCAAAATTTTTTAACATGAGCTGTGAAACTCAAGTGATTTGATGAGAGAGATCCTCCAAATTTTGAATTAATAAAAAAAGAAGAAATTATTTTGACCAATTCTCTGTCATGTGAAAGACATCTGCAGCTTGGGAAGACTTCATCCCTTGCATTTACAGATACAGCATATTTCACTATACTGTAAAGTCACACAGCACAGCAATTTAAAAGTGCAGCCCAAGCACTTAACTTAGTCAGGTACCTCGGGCAAACTGGTTACTCTCTGCGTCTCAGATTCCTCATCTGGAAAATAGGAATAATAACTGTACATCTCTCATAGTGTTCTTATTAAGAGTAGGTGAGCTAACATGCAACAAGAGTGCTTAGGCATATTAAATGCTGAATGCATGTTAAACAAAGATTATCATTACTGATACAGCAAGAGATTAGGCTGCTCCCTAATGCCTTCAGTCTCAGGCTTACCTTGGTGATACATGGCCTGAAAGATGGCAGAGCAGAAAATCTCTGAAATCCTAAGTACTACTACCTTCCACCAAAGAAAAGGAGGAGAGAGGGGGTTAAAGATCAACTGTTGTTTGTTGTAGTAAAAAAAGAAGGTGGCAAAGAAGTGGAAGCATGTCTGAAGCTGTACTTTTCAATCCTGGCTGCACATTAGAATCACCAGGGGAGTTTTTAAATCCTACAGCTCTCTAGCCTCCTCTCCACTCACCCCCAACCCAAGATTCTGATTTAACTAGGTGGACCTTAGACATCCATATTTCTTTAAGAGGTAAGCACCCCAGGTGATTTTAATGTGCAGCCAAAGAGGGGACTCACTACATAGGAGTATAGAATGGAAGAAAAAGGAAAATGTGGAGAAAACAAGGAGAATATCAGGCAAAGCATGTGCTTCAAGAATCATGCTGCTTCTATATTCTAACCCGCTAATGCCAAGAAAGAGAATTTTCTTTACAAGCTGCAAACCATGACACAGCCATCCCAGGAAGCAGCTGAGTAGACTTAGTTGTTTGAGAAACATGACAACTAAAGTTCAGAATTACAGGCCAATAACACCTCTGGCTAGGGTGAGCAACAATCAGCTTGCCTGGGCCTTTTCCAGCTTTAGCATTTTAGAGTCCAGTGCCCCTGGAAACCTCTCAGACCCAGGAAGCTTAACCACCCTATCCTAGCATTAGCTCCAGATCAGTATTTCCAACCAACACTGTCTAGACCTGCACTGTCAAATATGGTAGCCACTAGCCACATGTGGCTACTTACATTTACATTAATTAAAATTAAATAAAATTTAAAATTCAGCTCTTCAGCTGCTCTGACCACATTTCAAGTGCTCAACAGCTACATGTGGCTAGTGGCCACCACTGTGGACAGTGGACACAGAACACTTCCATCGCAGCTGAAAGTTCTACTGAACAGTACAGTTCTGGACATCTCTGTCCACATACCTTACAAGTAGCTCAAACTCAACATGTTAGAAAGTGAACTCATCAATTCCATTTCACCCAAACCTCTTACTTCCTGTATATAGGACCATCATCTACCTAGTTCTCAAGCTAGTACCTCAGCATCACCCTTGATTCCCCACTTTCCCCCACCACCAAAGGATCATCAACTGCTCAGATCTCAAAATGTCTCTCCAATCTGCCCTTCCTCTATCGCCAGTATCTCTGCCCTATTTCTGACCCTCAATAATAGCAAAACCCTCTCATCTAGCCTCTAGCTTCCCTCTACGCCAAGTTCATTCTTTACAAGGTAGATACTAGTTAGCACTGTAACAAAGAAACCTGGTTATTTCATTCTCTTATTTAAAAGCCACCAAAGATGTTAGCTTCACAACCTGGGAACCCCATTCTCCTCTCCTCTCCTCTCCCCAATCAGAGACCACACTCACTCCATCCCACCCAATGCTCAATGCTTCCCTAAACGCTCTAAAGACCTTTCATATCCAAGTGTCTTTACAAATATTTTCCTCTCTGCCTGCAAGGTCTTCCCTTCCGCATCTTCCCTACCTCCTCCTTTTCAATGCAGTTCAACTATCACTTCTTCTAAGAAACTCTCCCCATATAACGGGGGCAAAAATCAGCATTTGTACTTCTAATATACTACCAAAGTACACTGTTCATAGATCTCCACTGGAGCATCTACATGCAACATTATAAGCTGTCTGAACACAGGTCTGTTTTCTTGTCTTTTCTCCCACTCAATTCCTTGCTATATACCTTACACTCAGCAGAATACAAAGCACAGAGTCTATGTCTATGTTGAATGAATGAGTGGTTCATATAAATCTGTAATGTAGAGCAATTAAGCCACATATTAACATCTCCCCTTTAAAAGTAAAGACACAAATGCATAGAAAAGTCAAATCCCACAGTAAGGAATGGTGGAAGCAGAACCAGTCTACTGATCCTAAAGGTCATCCATGTAAAAAACATTTATGAGCACTACTGTGTGCAGTGTGCTAAAGCACTAGACCAGAAATAACCTTCTAGGTTGAAGACTATGTCTTTATGCATCCAGATGCCCTCTTCCAGCACAATGCCTGACATATTGTAGGCACTTGATAAATGTGTGTTAAATTCAGGAAGGAGGAAGAATGGATCTAGGTCTTCATATGAACAAATCATGAAAGAGCACATACTTTCCTCCCCATATTAAAAGGGCCTCTTAAATCATATGTTACAACAAGATACTTAATAAAAATGAAGCTTTAAATAGCCATCAAATATAACCAGAAAAACACTGCCTCATGAGATCTTCTAATGTATATTCTCAACCACTGAGTTTACATTTTTGAGGCTCATGGAGCCTTGAAACACCTCTTACTAATGGGGTATGAGGACATAAGTCATAACAGATAATGTTCAATTAGGACATTATTCACTTCTGCACACATCCCAGTAGGTTCTGCTCTTAAAGCCAGGATAGAAAGAGAAGTCGTTTATACCTCAGTTGTTAATTAAAGCATTAGAAAAGCCAGGGAAACACTGCTGGAAAACCTGATCAAAAAACAAAGGTGAGAGATTTCATATCGAAAAAGAAATTATAGCAAACCTGAAATCCACTCTTCACCTGATAGAACACACAGTACAGTGTTAATGATTTAATGATGCTTAAGAAGTAATCTCAACAAACTATATTAATGACTTCAAGTTAACCACCAGAAAGGAAGGAAACTGAGAACTTGAAAATATGTATATAAGTCTGGTTCCTGGTCTGGCACGTAAGGAGCTTGTAAGCCGACACTCTGGTCCTCGCAACAACAAAAAATGCTGAACACACTGAAAATCAACAACTCTTCTTGGATCCATGAGAGAACTGAAGTCACAGGGCAAATCACTACTCCAAAAATCAGAGATACACTCAGACATATACAGAGGATGACAACTTACTGGAGCAGAAGCCAAGGTGCAGAAACACCCTCATGTGCCAGGATAGGAAAAAAAAATCTAAACTGTAATTAACAAATTGCTAGAGGCTCAGTTCCAACAAGTTTGAGAGTTAAAAACTCTAGGCATGGGCGGATCTTAAGAAGCGCCGACACTTTTTTGAGTTTTAACTCTAGGAGTACTACCAGGTCCGCACAGTGAATACTGAGAAAATTTCCCTACTGTTTCTGGCAGGGGAGGGGAAAAGTAGCCATCACGAAATATGCTCAGAGCATTCTGTTCTTTATAACAAGACTTTCCCTCAAGAGAAATTATTTTATTAGAGCCTAACAGATTAAAGGGAAGGTAATAACCAACTCCAGCACCTGGTAGCCTTCTTGTCTCACGGACAGGGAAAACTGGAACTGAGAAGCACTCGTGAAAGTCACAGCTCTGGGGCACAGGCTCACTTAAAAACAGAGACCCTATCACAGGACTATTCCCTTCCCCCATACCCTACCACTACATGAATGCTTATAGCAGTTTTATTCCTAACTGCCAAAACTTGGAAGAACCATGATGTTCACCAACAAGTGAATGGATAAACTAACAATGGTACATCTATACAATGGAGTATTATTCAGTGATAAAGAGAAACAAATGAGCTGTCAAGCACAAAAGATGCAGGAAGCCTAAATGCATACTGCTACATGCAAGAAGCCAATCTAAAAATGCTATACTCTGTACAATTACAACTATATAACATTATGGAAAAAGCAAAACTACGGAGCCAGTAAAAAGATCAGCAGTTGCCAGGAGTTCCAGGGTAAAGTGAGAGGGATGAACAGGTAGAACAGAGGAAATTTTTGGAGCAGTGAAATTATCCTGTTTGATAATGTAATGATGGGTACATGTCATACATCTGTCAAAACCCATGGAATGTACAACATAAAGAATAAACCCTGGGGCTTCCCTGGTGGCGCAGTGGTTGAGAGTCCGCCTGCTGATGCAGGGGACATGGGCTCGGGCCCAGGTCTGGGAAGATCCCACATGCCGCGGAGCGGCTGGGCCCGTGAGCCATGGCCGCTGAGCCTGCGTGTCCGGAGCCTGTGCTCCGCAACGGGAGAGGCCACAACAGTGAGAGGCCCGTGTACAGAAAAAAAAAAAAAAAAAAACAACAATAAAAAGAATAAACCCTAATGTAAACTACGGACTTTAGTTAATAATAATGTATCAATATTGGCTCATCAATTCTAAGACCTGTACCACACTAATGCAAGATGATAATAATAAGGGAAAACAGGGGCGGGGAGGGGGGAGATGAGGGAATTCTCTGTACCTTCTGCTCAATTCTTCTGTAATCTAATACTGCTCCTCAAAGCCGTATTTAAAACAAATATATATATATATATATATATATATACATGTATATATGTATATGTACAGACATATATGTTGATATATATAGAGAGAGAGATATATATAGATATATGTAGATATAATCTCAATCTCAGAATCATACCCGGATTTGTGCCATAAAGGATTTGAGATAGAATCAAGTAACTAAAAGGATCCTAATATATTACTGTTCACTGCACCAAACAAAAAATTCAGAACTCGTGTTTTAATGTTTACAATGCTTAGATACATCAATAAAAAATAAATGAAATAAAATGCTTAGCCAACCTGGGAAGCAGAGAAAAAAGCAGTGTTCCTTCTACATTTTAAAGCAAAGCTTGGCTGTGTTAACAGCTCTACAGGATAAAATCTACAGCACAACAAAGTTTAAAATATACATAATTTTTGGATCTAACAATTCCACTTCTGAGAATTTTTCCTACAGCTGCACTTACAGAGATATATGTGTACAAAGGATGTAAGCAGCATTACTGCTTTGAGTAAGTTTTGGTTTTATAAACTTTAGATTCATAGCAAAACTACACACATAGTAGAACTCCCATATACCCTACACCCAGTTTCTCCTATTATTAACATCTTACATTAGTACGGTACATTTATTTCAATTAATGGGCCAGTACTGACACATTATTACGAACTAAAGTCCATACGTTACCTTACTTCCTTAGTTTTTACCTAATGTTTTATTTTTGTTCCAGTATCCCATCCAGATGCCACATTATATTTAGTTGTCATGTCTCCTTAGACACCTCTAGGCTGTGACAAGTTTCTCAGACTTTCCTTGTTTTTGATAACTTTGAGGAGCACTGATCAGATATTTTGTAAAATGTTCCCCAATCTGGGATGTTTTCCTCATTATGAGACTGGGGCTATAGGTTTTTAGGGGAGGACCACAGAGGTGAAGTGCCATTTTCATCATCTCACATTAAAGGTACATACTATCAACATGACTTAAATCACTACTGAAGTTGACCTAGATCACCTAACTGAGGTAATGTCTGTCAGGTTTCTCCACTTTAAAGTTACTATTCACCCCCCTTTTCATACTGCCCTCTCTTTGCAAGGAAGTCATTATGCACACCCCACACTTACAGAGCAGGGCATTATGCTCCACGGCCCTTTGAGCAGGAGGATACATAAATTATTTGGAACTGTTCTGCATGGAAGATGTGTCTCTTCTCATTTATTTATATCAGTATGGACTCGCGAATATTTATTTTATACTTTGGGTTATAATCCAGTATTTTGTTGTTCAAATTGTTCCATCTTTGGCCATTGGAAGTTCTTTCAGCTGGTTCTTATATCTCTTTGACATATCCCCATCACTGTGGGCTCATTTTTTTTGAGCACTTCCTTACTTTCTAGTAACTACAAGATACTCCAGGCTCATCTTGTATATATCCTGCCCCATTCACTCCAGCCCTAGAATCAGCCATTTCTCCCAGGAGCCCTGTTCCTTTTACTGGAGAATGGTATTACAAGCCATGGTCTGGAGCTAGATGTGCTCACTGCTACTGGTACACCTAGGCTCTCAGCTGAAAGAGCAAGGAAATAAATGTCTGTATACTAACCCAATACATATATACACATCTGTAAATATTTCTATATGTAACCATCGGTAACTATATTAAGCTAAACATGAGTTCATTCTGATGTCTCCAACTCTTCTCTATTGCCAGAAGCATTATTTTTAATTAAAAAAAATAGAAATACAGAAGTTTGTTTTCCAGACGACATTAACTACACTGAGGGAGATCCATACAGGGAACATTATGCAATCAATTTTTAAAGGTTTATCTCTATATGTACTGGTATGAATTCTATAATATATATTAACTGACAAATATATATGTACATACAAACACAATTTCCAGAAGGAAATACAACAAAAGGTTAACAGTAGATAACTTTGAGAAATGGAAATGGGGTTAGAACATGCATTATCAACGGGTCACCCTCAAAGAGGAAAAAAATATTAGATATGACAATGGCCTGTAGCTCTCCAAAGGATCACAGTACACAAAAAGATGCAGAGTGTATCAGTGGTATTAAAATTTCATGGGGAGGGGAAATGATTAGGGGAAAAAAATGTCTAAAAAGACTCCTTTGGAGAGTATAATAAAGTAAAGATTGAGAAATGAGTTAGAAGGAATAGGTAATTGTACTTTTTACTCCATATGCTTTTTCCTTCTGTGAGCATATGTTTATTTTTTAATTTAATTTTTTAAAAAAACAAAAGTAAGACTGATCTACCTAACGGCAGGGTTAGATGAATAGTGAAATTCTGACTAAAAGTTGTAGTTCCTCAGGCCATGCTGAATGTCCATCTCACAGAGGGTCACCCTAACTGGGGACTCTTTGGCAGTGGCTCACCAACTTTAGGAAAATGCATTTTTAATACTCTGGTTTAAAAAAATCATATGGCCCACAAAGCCTAAAATACTTATCTCTGCCATTTACAGAAAAAGTCTGCTGACCCCTGATCTCCACTATATTAGCTTACATTTTTTTTGGTATGTTCATACAGTGGAATACTACTCAGCAATGCAAACAAATGAACTATAACTACATGAGACAATATTGATAAATCCCACACACATAATGAGTGAAAGAGGACAGAAGCAAATAATACACACTGTATGATTCCATTTATGTACATTTCAGAAACTTGCAAAACTTATCTTTGGTGGCATTGGATATCTTTGGGAAAAGGAAGGTGATAGTGATTGGAGGGGTTATGAAGGGGCTTCTGGAAATGTTCTGATTTAAGCGGTGTTAGAAACATACTTGTTTGTTTTTTTTTTTTCCGGTACGCAGGCCTCTCACTGCTGTGGCCTCTCCCGCTGCGGAGCACAGGCTCCAGACGCGCAGGCTCACCGGCCATGGCTCGTGGGCCCAGCCGCTCCGCAGCATGTGGGATCTTCCCGGACCGGAGCACGAACCCGCGTCCCCTGCATCAGCAGGCGGACTCTCAACCACTGCACCACCAGGGAAGCCCCATACTTGCTTTTAAAAAATAATTCACTGAGATGTTCATTTGTATTCTGTGCAGTTTTCTCAATCCATGTAATACTTTGTTCTAAAAGCAAAAAATTTTAAATACAAATCTTACAAAAATGTAACCAGATGAAGAAATATAAATTTACCAGCTTTTTCAGAGGTAACTAAGTAAGTAAATATGTATCCTGGTTGTTCAGATACAGTTGGTCCCTGGACCACACCTGGAAAATAATGGTGTAAAGCCAAGTTTGCACCTGACACCAAGGCAACCATTTAGTCCCAAACGGCTTTCTACTGACTGATTTTGTATGGACCCGAGATTGACAACGCTTCAGCTTTTCCGGATAAATAGGGTCATTGTGGTAGACAACAGTTTCAGACCCTTTTGTCAAAATAATGCTCTAGCTACTTTCTAGCCTGAAAGCCAAGGGAACACTGGAAGCCTCTTTTAATTACTAACTCTGTTCTAAGAATAAACTTGACTAAATTTCCATGTGAACCTTAAGCACTAGCTCAATAATCTTGGAGAAAATGATACCAACTCTCAAGATGAAAGAAGGTTACCTTGCTTTAAACCAATTATCTTACCATTTTAAATAGTGTCAGTCCAAGAATAGCCCATAACTTTTATTTGTTTGTTGTTGTTGTTTTGGTCTTACATTAGAACATCCTTTTTGCGAAGTGGCAATCATTCTCTTCAAAACTTCCTCAACAAGATCCAAATAACATGGCATTATGATGATGACAGTTTAGTGGACATCTGCTGTTTGTGTCTTCCTAGCCCGCATCCCCCCTTCTGGTAGTGGCACACCAGTCTTTTTTGGACTACTCCAATCCATTGGTCTTTGTGGAGGCTGCCAATCAAGGTGCCCTGCCCTTCCCTGGCCAAAGGACTTTACACACATGACCCAAATGAGGCCAGTTAGACACTCTACCACCACCTCTAAACTAGCAACTCCTCACCAGCAGGGACAAGGTTTTTTCCATCTTTGTATCTCTGAGGCCTAGCACAGTGCCTGGCTATGAATATTCAATGCATGTGGGCTGAATGAAATACAAAGAAAATCATGTACCTTAAACAAATGCTGAGCTAAGTCTATCATTTCCCAACAGAATTCTGAACATTGTATTATGTTTTGTAAGGAAAATGTCCACTTTAGTAAGCTAGGACATATGCATTGGAAATAGTATCGCAAGTTGCCATTTCTCAGTGCATTAAAGATGTCAATCAGTCCAATAAAATAAAGCCGCAAAAAAGACAAAAGGAGAATTACCTCATTACCTCAACATCTGCTTGAACATAAGCAATCTCACACTGGCTAATTTTTTTTAAAGGGACATAATATAACTTTCTAGAAAGACATAATATAGCTAATTATACCATTCACTAGAAGGGAACATACAATGTTTTGAAGTAATTCAGAAGTGGGTGTGATTTATAAGACATAGAGCTTAGGGAATGTTAAGTATAAATTAGAGATTGTTCATATTATGACAGACTCCGTCATTACATTTCACAACTTTTGTCAAAAGCAACGTTATTCACCACACCACTAAAGACTTCACATTAGGGAAGGCTGCTGTCAGCTTTGCCATTTAGAGTTGATGGCAACCTTCTTTCTGAACACCCTCCTGGGGAATGGGTTCAAATTTTAGACTTAAAATACACTAGGGAAGAAACGATACGATGAAACCTAAATGGCCAACAAACATGTAAAAGGATTTCAAACCTCACTAATTACCAGGTCAAACAAATTTTTTAAAGGTACCATTTTTGTTCATCAGATTGGCAAAAATTAAGCAACCTGTCAGGCTGTCAAATTAGTAAAGACTGCTGTTGGTCACTGTTGACCAATGCATGGGAAAATGGACACTTCTGGGGGGAATGTGAACTGGTACAGCCATCTGGGGAGGGGGGCACTTTTGCGATGTCTAGCAAAACTTTATACATATATGCCCTCTAAGCCAACAATTCCATTTCTAAGAATCTATCCTAGAAAAAAAAATTTTAATTGTACAAACTGATTTGTATGATTATTTGATTAATGACTGTCTACTAGACAATAAACTTGTCTGTCTGGTTCACCATCTCTTCCCCCAGTGCCCAGCACATGGGCCTCACATATGACAGGTACCTGGTATTTGTCAAAGGAGTAAAAGAATAGGTTTACTCAGCCTAAAAAAAGAAAAGCAGAGTATTTAATCGATAATGGTTCTTCTTGCTCACATTAAATAGTAGTGAAATTATTCACAATGTTAACAGGCTGTAAAAAGTACTGTCTACACACACCGGCTTACGAAATTGATCATAATATTGGTAAGAGCCCAGACACCTAGTTGCCAGGTTTTCCACCTCAAATCCCTAGCCTCCCAGTTAGTTCCGTAGGTTAAACAGCAATTAAATACTCTTGAAATAAGTCACTTGCTATCACAGTCTATGATCCACTGACAAATGCCCCAAGTTTAAAATGTATAAAAATTACACCATGGGCTGATAAAAACCCCAACACCTGTGTACCCAGACTCAATATCCTAAAAAAAAAAAGTATACGCTTTAAGAAACACAAATTTCAAAGTCTAACTATTCTACTGCCTTTGACATGCTCAAAATTGAGGAAATATATCCTCTAAAAATACTAATGCATGGATTTGTTTGTTTTCCAACATAACTGGAGAACCAGAAACTTAAGAATCATCCGTTTTTCTCAAGTCTCAAATCCAACACAGAGATAGAGATGTGTCCCCAAATCAAATATAAATAACTTGTGGATTATCTGCATTGTTAAATTATATACATAATGAAAAGAAGTGAAATTTTAACATTATTTGAAAACTGACCATCCATCAAAAGATCTGGTATCCACTGACAGATATTACCAATTATGAAAGCTCCAACAGTCTAGAATATGAATTAAGAGTCTTTATGTTGGGTGAGGGGGGGTAGTGTTATCAAGAATAAAATACTAATAAAATCCAGCCCTTCACTAAAACACTTGAGAAATTCCAGATAAAGGCATGTTGCCCACCCACTAGATTCACTGATTCTTGTGACTTTATGACCTTAGACTAATTTAGGATGGGAGTTGACGGTACTTGGGAAGGCAAAAGCCATTAATATCTATCCAGCACTTTCTAGATGCTAGATACCACAGAGGAATGTGTTCTGTCCATTTTTGAGAGGTTAAATATTGATAATTTCCCCAAGGTCACACAGTTACTAAACAGTCATGTTGAGATTTGTTTTCAGGAGTGTGGACTCCAGAGGGATCAAAATGCCCTTATGAATGGTATGTTTGTAGTCTCAAGGAGCAACAGGTCACAGTACTGGACAGACCTCATAAAATCATCTGGTTTAGCTCTTGCGCCTAGTCAGGTCAGGCTTGATTAACCGTAAGACCCATGGAAGGGAACAGACTCTTCCAAGTTCACAGAGTTGGTGAGTTAAGTCAAGAGAAGTGAAAGAGCTGGGATTAAACACCAGGATTAGCCACAGAGCGGGGCCCCTTCCACTATACGGCCATGTAAGCAAGTTATTCAGAAAAACATGTTCCTACACATTTTTACTTCCTAAATCTGCATGGTTCCTCTTTCTTGACCCATATTCTCAGGCCACCTTGGTCAGGGTAATCATAATTTTAAATTTAAAAAGTGTTAGGTTCACATATGATCTTAATTTGGCTTTGTTCAGAAGGGTGGTTAAGTGATGAAAATCACTGACTACAACAGTTTTTTATTAAGAGATTAAAACAGTTCTTTATCTAGTTACCAGGCAATGCAGAAATGCATGTACATGGCTTTCCTGCGAACCAGAGCCAAGTCCTAATTCAAGAAGCCCCGCACAGGCAGGGTGTTGCCTCACTGACAAATAAATTGCTAAAACTGGGAAGCGATAAAACACACCATGGCCTGCAAATCCTCGCTGCTAAGGAAAGAGGAACTAGGCCAAACCAGAATGAAAAGCTCGGAAAGGCTGTCAAGCAGCGCCGCAGGCGCCAACGTAGAAGGGGGGGCCTAGGCCAGGGAGCGAGGCCAGCAGAGCTGCCTAAACCGCCGCCTCTCCAAAATAACCAGCCCCACTCGCTTCCCCCGCGTGTACGGTGGTACCGGTGGTACCGTGAGACCTCGTCCCCGCCAAATCCTTGGCCCTTCCCCTCAACCCCCATGGCCGGCTAAAGCGACCAACGGGTAGCGCCACTCCCAGGCACAAGCAAAGCACGTTACCCTCTGCCCCGAGCTCGCCAAAGCGCGCGGGGCGCGGAGAATGCTTCTCCACCGGTGACGGGGCTACTGGGGGTGACTACGACGGCTGCAACACCTCCCGCCCAGCTTCCACCACCGCAAAGCCAGCGCCCTGGAGCCGTCCCCGCCCATGGGCCGCGGCTGCCCGCACCTGGCGGCCACACGCCCGCCTACCTTGCTCCTTCAGACTGGAGATGAGCTGCAGCTGCTTCTCCTCGTCCGAGCTGTTCATTTTGGCAGGTGGGGCCGGGAATAAAAGGAAAGGAGGGAGAGGCGAGGGGTACAGTGGGGGGAGGGGGAAGAAAAAGCAAGATGCCGGTGGCTTGCGGCTTCACTACCCGGAAGTTGGATTTGCTCCCGCTCCTCCTCCTCCTGGCGCGGAGCGCGCGGGTGAGATCATCCCCACGCACCTACTCAGCGGCCTTGGCAGCTTCACCCGCAGGCAGGCGGAGGGGCGGGGACAGGCCGGTAGCCCGGGGGCAGGAGATGGGGACGTAGGAGGCACCCACGGTGGCACCTGGGCCCGCAACCCGTGCCTAGCCTGCAGCCGCCGCTGTCCCTCGCCTTCCTCCGCGGAGGCCGGCGCCGCAGGATGCGCAGGGGAAGAGCGCGCGGGGCTGCGTGAGGTCGCTGTGGCTATCTCCTGCACCCTCCTCTCCGCCTCCACCCCGCCGCGGACACCGGGACGCGCGTTCCGGAGAAAACCTGCCCTGGGTCTGCAGCGTCTACGAGAACCCCACTTGGAATGCTGTCAAGAGCCTCTCCCCACGAGCGAGATGTAATTAGCAATAAGCAGCCAGGATTCTTCCCCAATTCTCGTACAGTGGACTCTGGGGGCGGTGTGGGCAAACCTAGGTGCCCTCAGGGCCGGGCTCTGTGTTAATATGTTTTGCACCTTGATAAGCATACAGATACTGAAACAGGCCGGCCCGGTAAGTTCCAAGGAGGGCGTGGTAGTCAGCTGGCTTCCTCCAGCAACACCGGTTTGAAAAATGGTCAAAACTGGGCCCTGCAGCACGTGGATCGCCAGGCCTCGCGGATCATCTGGTTTGCGGTGGAAAGATCTCTTCAGGGTAGAGGCCACTGCAGTCCAAATACCTAAGGTCACACATCTGCCTGGCAGCAGAGCCTGGTGAAGTGAAGCCCAGCATTTGTCCCACTACACTGCCTTCCAGGCTGTTTAAACCCAGCTCTGGGTTAGAGCCTGACCAGAAAAGGGGCGGCAGACCTTCCAGATTTCAAAATGGTTCTCCCCAACCCCCAGTTGCCAGTCAATCTTTGGTCAAGTCTCCTGACCTCTTTGAACTTCATCTAAAAAATGGGAATACTACTAATACCTACTCTCCCGGAAAAGCTGTTAAGTGCTGAACAAGGAGAGAAAGATACACAAAACACCATATCCAGAATCTGACATATAATAGATGTTCTTTTTTTAAAAAAAATTAAGGTTACAGCTCTGTGAAAAAGGGGTTGTGGATGCTAATTATAAGCTAAAATGGGCACAGTTCTTTTACACTAATCATTAAGCATACAAAATAAATCCAAACTGAATTAGGCTTACTGCACATCTTGTTTTTTCTCACTGCCTCTAAGGTCTTAGTGTGGGTACTACACGAGCACAGTGCTTCTGCTCATTCCTCACTTGCTATTTTATGTAAATGCCCAACTCCACTTACTGAGTAGGTCTCCATGATGAATGGGGAAGAGGAGCTAGAATATAGGGAAGTGCTGCAACTAGTATCTGTCTGATATTCCTACCAAATTCTAATTCAAAACGAACTGAAAAAAAATGGTAGCACTGCTTTCTCATCTTCTAAAAAGGCAATATAATATTTTAGCATGAGTGATTTAGTGGTAGAGTGATCTAAAAAGGCAGCATAGTGTTTTTAAATAGAGTGAATTAAAATTTTGAAACTTTAAAAATAATTTTGGTATGGGGTCTTATTTTTTTATTTTTTATAAATTTATTTTATTTATTTATATTTGGCTGTGTTGGGTCTTCATTGCTGCGCACGGGCTTTCTCTAGTTGCGGCAAGCAGGGGCTACTCTTCGTTGAGGTGCGTGGGCTTCTCTTGCCATGGCTTCTCTTGTTGCAGAGCAGGGGCTCTAGGCGCACGGGCTTCATTAGTTGTGGTACGCAGGCTCAGTAGTTGTGGCTCGCAGGCTCTAGAGCACAGGGTCAGTAGTTGTGGCACACGGGCTTAGTTGCTCCACAGCATGTGCGATCTTCCCAGACCAGGGATTGAACCAGTGTCCCCTGCACTGGCAGGAGGATTCTTAACCACTGCGCCACCAGGGAAGCCCTGGGTTCTTATTATTCAGTCCTTTCCCTAGTTTTTCTTAAGATAGTTTAAGACAGTTGCATATCCAGCTGCCAAGAAAAATAACCAAATGGCCTTTGCCTTAAGATTACCTGAGATGGTATCTTAATCCTCAGAGTTTAAAGAAGGCCCAGGAAACATGAGAAATTCAGACTCAACTACATGAAAATATGAATATGTGCTGCCACCAGGTATTTTGTATAAAGAGAAATCATTTCCAGAAAAAAAAAAAATCAAGAGATTTCAGTAACAAATCATGGCCATCTAGCTTTCATACTGCAACCAGGAAACCTGTTATACCTGATCAGTCACTGACTGCTGGATAATGCCAGAGTCCTCCTCCAAACCTAAATAATCAAATATTTTCTCCTATGAAACCAAATACCAGCAGAGTGCCTGTTAAATATTTGGGTTAGTTCACAAGTTTCCACTTTTTAAATGGCCGATTTAATTGTCTACTCCCATTATACAGTAATTTAGATATCACTTTTGGAGTTTAAGAATGAGTTAATCGGGAGGGTGGGAGGGAGGGAGATGCAAGAGGGAAGAAGTATGGGAACATATGTATATGTATAACTGATTCACTTTGTTATAAAGAACAAACTAACACACCATTGTAAAGCAATTATACCCCAATAAAGATGTTAAAAAAAAAAGAGTTAATCATTTATCAAATCTATAATCAAATTGAGTGCTTTGGTCCCACATGGAATCTGCAGCCCCTTGCAATTAATCCTGTTTACCTTCCTTGAAATTAAAATAGCCTCCTGAAATACAGTATGGTGTTATCTTGAGGGCATGGGATGAATTATTAGGATGGCTATTAGAGTCAATTATAGGGATTCAGATCTCCCATTACACCATGGTTTATTTATATGATATGAATATTAATGGAAAGGACAGAAGTGATAATAATTAGTTTTTGTTCTATTTAATAATGCACATAGGGATTTATGTTGCAGGCATCACAATGGATTCATTAACCTCCATATAACATGTAATTAAAAACCTTTAAAATGTGTCTATACGTATGCATATATGGACAGAGATAGGGGAAGGAGAGACTTTTAAAAATTGAGTTGAAAGGATATGTACCAAACTCAGGATAATGGCTGCTTCTAGGGGTAGAAAGTAGAGGAAGGGGCCCAAGGGGTGAGGAGTGGAGTGGGAGAGAGCAGTGATCAAAGGATTTTCTCTTTAATGTTTGTTTGTGTTTCCAGGAATTTAATGTAAAATCACATTATTGATGTAGTCTTTTGAGGTATACAGACAAACAAGACTGAAATACAATAGGAAATGAAGGTTCATTTCCTCTGATCCACTAATTCCATATTAGGGAATCTACCCTAAAAGGCTTTACTATAATGTTAATTATGATATAAAAATGATAATATTGGAACATTGCTTAACAATAAAAAAGAAAGTTTTGATACATGCTACACCATGGATAAACGTTGAAAACATTATGCTAAGTGAAAAAGCCAGTCAGAAAACACCAGACACTGTATGATTCCATTTATATAGTATGTCCAGAACACGCAAATCCACAGAGAAAGAAAGTTAATTAGTGGTTGTCTAGGACTGTGGGTGTTGGGGGAATGGTAAGTGACTTCTAGAAGGTATGGGGTTTCTTGCTGGGGTGGTAAACTTTTTCTAAAATTGATTGTGGTGATGGTTGAACAACTCCATGAACATATTCAAAACCATTAGATTGTACACTTTAAGTGTATACTTTGCATGGGAAAATTTTGTGATATGTGAACTATATCTCAAAAATCTGTTATAAAAAATGTTTTCAGAGGAAGAAAACTTTTACCTTAAAAAACTACTTACATAACTATTAAATTTATGTTTCTTGTATAAACATTTTTCCTTTTTCAAATCTTTGTATATATATACATTCTACTTTTTACTAAACATTATTTCATATATACTTTATCTTGTACCAATATAATCTACATATTTACTCAATGCCGCTCCATTGTATCAATGAATATTTAGCTATTCTCAAATTCTTAGACATTTGAGTTGTTACTAGTATTTGTCTCTTTATAAATGGTGCAGCAGAAATACAAGGACCACTCCTAGGCATATCATAGTCAAACTGTTAAAAACTAAATATAACAATCAGGTCTTAAAAGCAGCCAAAGAAACATGCATATTACATGCAGTAGAACAACAATAAAAGTGATGGCAGACTTCTTACTTAATGTTGTAATCATTAAATGATTACAACAAAATTCAACACTCAACAATATAAAAAGACACAAATAGGTGAAAGTAATAAAACAATGAAAAAATATTCCATGCAAATAGTAACCAAACGAGAACTGGGGTGGTTATACTAATATCAGACAAACAGACCTTAAGTCAAAAACTGTTACAAAAGACAAAGGAGGACATTATATATTCACAAAAGTGTCAGTTCATCAAGAATATATAACAATTATAAACACCATACAGCAAACAAACAACTCCCAAAATATATGAAGGAAACACTGACAGAATTGAAGGGAGAAATAGACAGTTCAACAATAATACTTGGAGACTACAATACCTCACTTTCAAAAATGGATACAAAATTTTGATAGAAGATTAATAAGGATAGAGAGGGCTTAAACAACACTATACACAAAATAGATACAACAGACATGTATAGAACACTCCACACTTCTCAAGTGCACGTGGAATACTCTCCAGGATAGATATTATGTTATGCCAAGAATTTAGTCTCAATAAACTTTAAAAGATTAAAATCATACAAAGTATCTTCTTCATCCATAATGGAATGATATTAGAAATCAGTAATAGAAGGAAATCTGGAAAATTCACAAATATATAGATATTAAACAATACCCTCTTCAATAACCAAAGGTTCAAAGAAGAAATCACAAGGGAAATCAGAACACAGAGAGGATTAAAAACAAAAATATAACACCCCAAAACTTATGGGGTGCAGTGAAGGCAGTGCTCACAGGGAAATTTATAAGCTGCAAATGGCTAACTTTAAACCCTGAGAAAATAGGAAAAGAAGAGTAAAATAAACCCAAAGTTAGCAGAAGGAAAGAAATAATGAAGATTAGAATGAAGATAAGTACAATAACATACAATAGAAAAACAATAGAATCAATGAAATCAAGTTATTTCTTTGAAAATATCAACAAAATTGACAAATCTTTAGCTAAACTAATAGAGATGATGAAAATAAAATCAGAAATGAAAGTGGAGACATTATTACCAACATTACAAAAATAAAAAGGATTATAAGAAAATAATATGAATAATTATACACCAATAAATTAGAAAACATAGATGAAATGGAAAAATTTCTAGAAACACACAAATGATGTAGACTGAAGAAGAAATAGAAAATCTCAATAGACTCATAACAAGTAAAGAGACTGAATCAGTGATCAAAAACCTTCCAACGAAGAAAAGTCCAGGACTAGATGCCTTCACTGGTGAATTCTACCAAATATTTAAAGAACAATTAACACCAATTCTTCTAAACTCTTTCAAAAAATAGAAAACAAGGGAAAACTTCCAAACTCATTCTATGAAGTCAGCATTACTATGATATCAAAGCCAGATAAAGACATCACAAGAAAAGAAAATTATAGACCAATAACCCTTGTGAATACAGATATAAAACTCCACAACTAAATATTAGCAGCTAATGCAACAGAACATTATGGGGATTACACAACATGACCAAGTGTCTCCAGGATATATCATGTTTTTAGCCACAAAACGTTTTAACAAATTTAAGAAGACTGAAATCATATCAAGTATCTTTTCCAACCACAATGGTAGCCATTTTGAAATATACCCAAAGAATACTGTTATCCTTAAAAAGGCCTGTCTTCAAGAGAAACTATTTTACTGAGATTTTACCAAAACCTAACAACCAAGAGAATGGAAATACCCAATTGAGGCCTGGTCCAGTCTCCCACACAGGGAAAGAAAAACACCAGCCCCTTCATGTGGCATAAGGGAAATAACCAACTCCAGTCTTCTCATCTCACCAGAGGGAGTAAACTGAGAAATAATTTGTAAGGTTACAGCCCAGGGGTACAGGTTCGCTAAAAGACTGAGGTCCAATCATAGGTCTATAGAATGCATCCCTTCCCCTTAAACTTTACCACTACATCTATAGGACTCCTATATAATAACAGGGGATTACAATGGAAAGAATTGCATGTCTCAGACCTTATTTAAGAAGTCTTTATAGAAAACCAAAGACACAGAAGAGACAAAAACAAGGTCACAGAGGAAAATTTAGCCTCTGACACCTACAGCTACAGCAAACAGTAAACATAGCCTAATTCCTAGCCAAATAAACATAAAACTTCACAGTAGAGGCCTATTTACTTCAGTTCTTTTTACCCAGTACATCATGTACATGTTTGAACAAAAAATTACAAGGCATCCTGAAAGATAAAAAAACACAGCTTAAAGAGACAGAGTAATCATCAGAACTGGAGTTGGATATGGCAAAGTTTAAAAAATTTCAGACCGAAAATAACTATGAATAATATGCTAAGGGATCTAAGGAAAAAAGTGGACAACGTGCAAGAACAGATGAGCAACGTAAGCATAGAGACAGAAACTCTAAGAAAGATTCCAAGAGAAATGCTAGAAATAAAAAATATTTTAACAGAAATAAAGAATGGGGACTTCCCTGGCGGTGCAGTGGATACAACTCCACACTACCAATGCAGGGGGCCCGGGTTCGACTCCTAGTCAGGGAACTAGATCCCACATGCATGCTGCAATTAAGAATTTGCATGCCACAACTAAGGAGCCCGCCTGCCGCAACTAAGATGCAGGGCAACCAAATAAATAAATAAATTTTTTTTTAAAAAGAGAGAAATGAAGAATGCCTCTTTGATGAACAAACTGGACACAAATGAGCAAAGAATCAATGAGCTTGAAGATATGTTAACAGAAACTTCCCAAACTGAAAAGCAAAGAGGAAAAAAATGAAAACAAGGGAACACAGTATCCAAGAAATGTGGGACAATTACCAAAGGTTTAATATTCATGTGATTGAAATACCAGGAGAAGAGAGAAAACAATCTAAGAAATATTTGAAGTAATAATGACTGGGAATTTCCCAAAATTAATGACAAACACCAAACTGCAGAACAGGAAGCTGAGAGAATGCCAAATAGAATACCAAAAAACTACATGTCGGAATGTCACATCAAAAAAAGGCAAGAGGGCTTCCCCGGTGGCGCAGTGGTTCAGAGTCCCCCTGCTGATGCAGGGGACACGGGTTCGTGCCCCGGTCCGGGAAGATCCCACATGCCACGGAGCGGGTGGGCCTGTGAGCCATGGCTGCTGAGCCTGCGCGTCCAGAGCCTGTGCTCTGCAACGGGAGAGGCCACAGCAGTGAGAGGCCCGCGTACCGGAAAAAAAAAAAGAAAAAAAGGCAAGGAAAAAATGGCCAATGAGCACATGAAAAGGTGTGCACAATCATTAGTCACTAGGTAAATGCAAATCAAAACCATGATGAGATACCACCTCATGCTCACTAAGATGGCTGTAATCAATAAGACAGACTATAACAAGTGTTGGGGAATATGTGAAGAAATTGGAACCCTCATACATTGCAGTGGGAATGTAAAATGGTGTAGCCATTTTGGAAAACAATTTGGCAGCCCCTCTAAAAGTTAAACAGAGTTACCATATGACCCAGAAATTTCACTTCTATGTATATACCCCAGACAATTAAAAACATATGTTCACACAAAAAGTTGTATATGAATGTTAGTAGCAGCACTATTCGTAACAGTCAAAAAGTAAAAGCAACCCAAATGTCTATCAATTGGTAAATGGATAAACAAAATATATGTCCATATGATGGAATGGTATTTGAACAGGAATGAAGTACTGATACAGGCTATAACATGGATAACCTTGAAAAAATTATGCTAAGAAGACACACATTGTATGATTCCATTTATATAAAATGTCCACTAATGGCAAATCAGAGACCAAAATTAGATTAGTGGTTGCCAAGGGCTGGTGGTAGGAGGGAATGAGGAATGGGTATGAGGTTTCTTTTTGTAGTGATGTAAGTGCTCTGAAATTAGATAGGAATTGACATTTCCACAACTTCTTGAATATATTAGAAACCACTTTAAAATTGTACACTTTAAAAGAGTGATTTTATGCTATGTAAGTATCTCGAAAAATTATTTAAAAAATAAAATTCTGGGGCTTCCCTGGTGGCACAGTGGTTGAGAGTCCGCCTGCCGATGCAGGGGACGCAGGTTCATGCCCCGGTGCGGGAGGATCCCACATGCCGCGGAGCAACTAAGCCCATGAGCCATGGCCACTGAGCCTGCGCGTCGGAAAGGGAGAGGCCACAGCAGTGAGAGGCCCGCGTACCGCAAAATAAATAAATAAATAAATAAATAAATAAATAAATAAAATAAAATTCTGTAACTATGTATGGTAATGGATGTTAACTAGACATTGTGGTGATCATTTTGCAATACATACAAATATTGAATCGTTACATTGTACACCTAAAACTAATATATATGTCAATTATATCTCACTTTTTAAAAATCTAGGGCAGTGAATGATACTGTATGATACTAGAATGATGGATACATGTCATTATACTTTTGTCCAAACCCATAAAATGTACAACACCAAGAGTAAACCATAATGTAAACTATGGACTTTGGGTGATTCCAATGTGTCAGCAAACATTCATCAGTTGTAATAAATATCCCACTTTGGTGTGAGATGTTGACAATGGGGGAGGCTATGCATATGTTGGGACAGAAGGTACATGAGAAACCCCTGTACCTTCCTTTCAATTTTGCTGTGATCCTAAAACTGTCCTAAAAAATAGTCTTTAAATATGAAAACAAAGATTTTAAAAAGAATAATCTACGTCATTCAACACTGAGAAATTATTAACCAGCCAGGTAGCAGACACTGTTAGACTTGGGTAATAAGAGAAATGAATACACTATGGCCCTCACTCTCAGACACACCAATCTGTTAATTAAAGCAAACATATCAAAAGATAGCTGCAATACAGGTATCCACTACTTTTCGAAAGTTCATTTTACAACACTTCACTTTTACAGAAGACCTACATTAGGACCTGGTTTCACTTTTACGAAGGGGTAAAAGGCAAAAATAGTGTTCAATGTTTGTTTTGCAGCAAGCCCCAAGCTGCTGCAAAGTGGCACTGTCAAGCTCCTTCTCTGGGAACTATACTCAGCATCTTAGCATCAAGTTGCCATAGCTTTGAACTCTATATGTGAGCAACTGTGCTTTATCTTGATATATTTTGTGCATACGCTAGCAAGATGTGTCCTAAGGTAATTGCTTTTTTACCTTCCACCATTTCAGCTTAGGAAAGGTTTCATAGGAATGTTCTGCTTTCGAATAGTCGGGGGAAACCTGTACAGTATGATGGGTCTGTGATGGCATTAATGTTCAGAGACAGTAACTGAGATAAAGGAGGCAATGATTCACTCTCTTTGGTAGAATTAGGGCATGCTTTCTTGAGGAATGGAATTTCAAGGCAGATCTTGAAAGATGAACTGCAGTTTGCAGGGAATATGCAGAGAAAGAAACTCCAGACACTGAAAAAGCATATGCAAATACATGAAGGTAAAAAAGAAGACCAAAGGGACTTCCCTGGTGGCGCAGTGGTTAAGAATCCATCTGCCAATGCAGGGGACACAGGTTCGAGACCTGGTCTGGGAAGATTCCATATGCCATGGAGCAACTAAGCCCGTGCGCCACAACTACTGAGCCTGCGCTCTAGAGCCCGCGAGCCACAACTACTGAGCCCATGTGCCACAACTACTGAAGCCCATGTGTCTGGAGTCTATGCTCCGCAACAAAGAGAAGCCACCGCAATGAGAAGCCTGCGCACCACAATGAAGAGAAGCCCCCACTCGCGCAACTAGAGAAAGCCCACATGCAGCAACAAAGACCCAACACAGCCATTAATTAATTAATTAATTAATTAATAAAAAGAAAACAACTAAAAGTCAGTTCAATAGTATAGTGTTAACCAACTCTCTGAAACAGAAATGAGTTGCCTTCCTTGAATTAGCTGTCATCAGATCAGTGTGAACAAACTCTTGAAGATCAGGTTTCTCTTAGTGGAAATGCCTTTTGCAACTATGAAAGGGGCACAGTCCAGTGGAAGAGAGGGGAACCATACAATCACCACATGTACAAACAAATCCTAAGAATAAACACCATAAACAAGTGCATGACAGTAACTCTTGGAGTATATAATTAACATTATGAATAAGATTAAGTGGAGCTATGTGCTAAGGTAATGTAAATATCCTCATCAACTCAATCAGACCCAAATAATGACTCTAGCGTAACTTATCTGGGTAAAAAAGCTCTTATTGTTTTCATATTCTTACAACTAACTAATCAACACTCATTCATAAGAGAACATAACCATGATTAAATGTAAGTTCCAGATAGGAAAGATTCATTTTACAACTTTCCCAGTTGATTAGACACATCGGCACAATCTTGTTACCTACCCCCTTCTCTGAGGCAGACTTCATCAATCTGGAAAATGAAGGCAGACCACTGATTGGAGGGAAAACCTGAAAAGGATTAAACATTTAGCATGCCATTCTAAAATACTGTAATTACAGTGCAATTAACCATACTGCATATTAAACGTGCAACTCTGAAATGTGTTCAGACTCCCCAATTATAACTAGTTATTCTTCAAAGAATTTTGCCGCCCACATTGAATTTTCTCTAGTGCTTCTTTGTTGTAATTCAGGTGTGACAGTCACTAATATATCTAAGAGGACAGTTAATAAAATGTAGGCATTCTTTACTGTAAACCTAACACATGCATGCATGCCAGGTAATACCCAACCATCACCACAAATAATCATGCTTCAAACAGGCAGATCTCCTATACAGATGGACTTTGCCCTCTTTAAAACATATTTAATGGTCAGTTATGATAAGGCAGTGAGATTGAGGCAAGAGCAAAGGCCTTAGGTGGGAGTGTAGGAACTTGTATACTTTTTTTTTTTAAATTTTCCCAATTGGGAGAGTCACTTAGCCTCACTGAATCTCTATTTCCTCATCTGTCAGTTGCGGTTGTAACTGCCCAGCATTTTGGTGAGGATCAAATGGCTTAACTGACAGAGAACTCTTAAAAAGTTGATCAGTCTACCCGAATCTAGGTGCTACTCTGTTATGGGCTCAGACTGTATTCTAAAAGAATGGTCGATGGAAAGGGGAAGACAGAAATATTTGCAGTCATAGTTAGGCCAGGGAGGATATTCAAAATATTTAAACAAGCCCTAACCAATCAGAAAGAAGTCAGCTTTAAGCAATTGGTACAGCCTGTAGGGTACAGACCAGTTTTGGATCATCCTAGTTTAAAGACAAACAGAGATTTTTAAAATAGGGTAAAAAAAAAATGGCAGAACTTGTTGAAAAAAAAAACAAAAACAAAAAACTAGTGGGTTTTTTTTTTTTTTTTTTTTTTTTGGCCTTGCAGCATGCAGGATCTTAGTTCCCCTGACCGGGGATCAAACCCACACCCTCTGCAGTGGAGTGCAGAGTCTTAACCACTGTACCACCAGGGAAGTCCAAAAACTAAAGGCATTTTAACCTAGCTTTTGTTAATGGCAGTGGATTTTCTGTAACATAGGAGATAGTGGTCACCCTTGAAATTATGTTTAAATATTTCTCTTCCCTGCCAGACAGTGCCATGAGAAGAGGGAATTTGCCCATCTTAATCATCTCTGTATTCCTAACCAGCATAATGCCTGTTATAGGAATTCAGTAAATACTTGTTGAATGAATGACTTAATAAATTAATGAACAAAAAAGGAATGAACAGGCATTCCTGTTCTATTATTCAATGGCCAGACTAATCCAGAATTCTATGTTCTAGGTACCATGATTTAAGAGAGTTATAAAGGAGAGGGGCCACAGTTGAGGAAACTAGGGACTATTAGTCTAGGTACTGAAAATTCTATGATGTAATAGGTATCTTAAGTTTTTTCTGTATAAAAATACAACTTATCAAAATATGTGGGACAGGTAAGGTAGTACTGAGAGTGACATTTATACTGCTAAATGCTAACACTAGAAAAAACATTCTCGGGCTTCCCTGGTGGCACGGTGGTTAAGAATACACCTGCCAATGCAGGGGACACAGGTTCAAGCCCTGGTCTGGGAAGATCCCATGTGCCGCGGAGCAACGAAGCCTGTGTGCCACAGCTACTGAGCCTGCGCTCTAGGGCCCACGGGCCACAACTACTGAGCCCGTGTGCCACAACTACTGAAGCACGTGAGCCTAGGGCCCATGCTTGTCAACAAGAGAAGTTACCGCAATGAGAAGCCTGCGCACCAAAATGGAGAGTAGCCCCACTCGCAGCAACTAGAGAAAGCCCATGCACAGCAACGAAGACCCAATGCAGCCAAAAATTAATAAGTGAAATAAATTTTAAAAATAATAAAAATAAAAAACATTTTTTAAAAAACTAAAAAAGTTCTCAAACCAATAATCTAAATAGATATCTCAAGAGACTACAAAAAGAAGAGCAAGGTAAATCCAAAGGAAGCAGAAGGAAATAAAATTGAAAACAGGAAAACAAGAGAGAATATCAATGAAACAAAAAGCTGCTTCATTTAAAAAATCAATAAGATTGATAAACTTCTATGCAAGACTGAGAAAGATAGAGAAAAGATATGTCACCAATTTCAGGAATTAAACAAGCTATTACCAGAGCTATTAAAAATATAATATGGGGTTAAACAACCAGTAAGTCAAAGAAGAAATTACAAGAGTAATTGGAAAAATCTTTGAGATGAATGGAAATGAAAATACAATATAACAAAATGTATGGGATGTAGCAAAAGCAGTGCTCAGAGGGCAATTTATAGCTGTCAATGCCTGTATTAAAAAGAAGATCTCAAATTGGTAATCTAACTGTACTTCTTAATGAACTGTAAAAAGAAAAGCAAATGAAACCCAAAGCTAGCAAAAGTTAGGAAACAGTAAAAATTACAGTAGAGATAAAATAGACAACTAGAAAAACAATAGGAAAAAACAGTAAAACCTAAAGTTAATTTTCTTAAATCAACTAAGTTGACAAACTTTAGCTAGAATGAATATGGGAAGAACACTCAATTACTAAAATCAGAGCTAAAGTGAAGACATTATTACTGAACTCAAGAATAAAAAGGATTATACAATGAACTGCTGTATGCCAAAAAAAAAAAAAAAAAATAGGTGACCAGGATGAAATTGACAAATTCCTAGCAATACACAAACTACCAAAACAAACTTAAGAAGAAACAGAAAATATGAATAAACCTATAGCAAGTAAAGAGATCAAATCAGTAATCACAAATCACCCAACAAATAAATGCCCAAATAAATGACTTCACTGATAAATTCCGCCAAACTTTCAAAGATGAATAATACCAATTTTTCTCAAACTCTTAAAAGAAACAGAAGAACAGTGAACATGTCTTGACTTATTCCATGAGGCCAGCATTACTTTGATAGCAAGCCAGACAAAGACATCCCTCTGAAAAAGAAAACTATAGACCAATGTTTTCTGAATGTAAAAGCAAAAATTCTCAACAAAATACTAGAATACCAAATCCAGCTATATATTAAAAAGGTTATACACTGTGATGGAATGAAATTTATCCCAGAAATGCAAGCATGGTTCAACATGAAAATCAATCAATATAAGGCATCATATTAATAGAATGAAAGGAGGAAAACCATATAATCATCTCAATAGATACAGAAAAAAACATTTTATAAAATCCAATACCCTTTCATGATTAAAAAAATCCAATACACTAGGGATAGAAGGGAACTTCATCATGAAGTTAGAGGTCAGTTATGGAAAAAAACACAGGTAACATCATACTCAGTAGTGAAAGACTGAAAGCTTTCCTCTTTAGATCATAACATGACAAAGATGACAGCTTTCACCACTTCTATTTAACATTGCACTGGAAAGTCCTAGCCAGAGTGATTATACAAGAAAAATAAATAAAAGACATCCAACTGGGAAAGGAAGAAAACTACCTATTCCCAGATGACACGATTATATATACATATATATATATATATATATATATATATATAAAACCATTACAAATCCACAAAAAAATACTAGAGCTAATAAATTCAGCAAAATTGTATAATACAAAATCAGATCCATTGTATTTCTATACACTAGCAATAAACAATGAAAAAGGAAATTAAGAAAATTCCTTTTACAGTAGCATCAAAAAGAATAAAATACTTAGGTATAAATTTAACCAAGGAAATGTAAGACTTGAAAATTGAAAATGACAAAACATTGCAGGAAAAAAATTAAAGAAGACCTAAATGAATGGAAACACTCCTGTGTC
Source organism: Lipotes vexillifer (assembly GCF_000442215.2). Lineage (NCBI taxonomy): Eukaryota > Metazoa > Chordata > Mammalia > Artiodactyla > Lipotidae > Lipotes > Lipotes vexillifer. Next base: position 4,637,636 of record NW_006797481.1, on the reverse strand, counting down.
CATGGATTGGAAGATTTAATATTGTTAAAATGGTAATATTTTTCACACAGATCTAATATTCATGCAATCCCTACTAAAGTCCCAATGGCCTTTTTTTGCAGAAATAGATAAGCCCATCCAAAAATTCATATGAAATTGCAAGGGACCCAGAATAGCCAAAACAATCATGAAAAGGAAAAGTTGGAGGACTCATATTTCCCAATTTCCTAACTTCCTGTAAAGCTAAAATAATACAGCAATCAGTAATCAGAACAGGAATCAGTATGGTACTGAAATAAGGATAGACATTCAGATCAATAGACTAGAAATGAAAGCCCAGAAATGAAACCATCTATCTGTAGTCAACTGATTTTCAACAAGGTGTCAAGAGCACTCGATGAGGAAAGAAAAGTCTCTTTAACAAATGGTGCTGGGAAAACTGGATATCCACATGCAAAAGAATGCAGTTGAACCTTACCTCATACCATGTACAAAAATTAACTCAAAATGAATCACATATCTAAGTGTAAAAGCTAAAATTCTTGGAAGAAAGCATAATGATAATCTTCATAACCCTGCGTTTGGAAATGGTTTCTTAGATAGTACACCAAAAGCATAAGCAACAAAAGAAAAAATGGATAAATGAACTTCATTAAATTAAAGCCTTCTGTGCTTCAAAGGACATATCAAGAGAGTGAAAAGACAACTCACAAATGGAGGGAAGTATTTATAAATCATATATATGATAAGTATCTAAAATATAGAAAACTCTTACAACTAAACAAGAAAAAGACAAATGGCTCAATTTAAAAATGGGCAAAGGACTTGAACAGATATTTCTCCAAAGAAGATATACATATGGCCAACAAGCATATTAAAAAAGGTTCAACATCACTAGTCATCAGAGAAATTCAAATTAAAATTACAACAAGATGCCACTTCATACCCACTAGGATGGGTTGTATTTTTTAAAAAATGGAAAATAGCAAATGTTGGCAAGGATATGGAGAAGTTAGAACACTCACACATTGGTGGTAGGAATGAAAAACAATGCAGATGCTGTGGAATACGGTACGGTAGTTCCTCAAAAAGTTAAACACAGAATTACTACATGACCCAGTGATTCCACTTCTAAGTACACGCATAAGAAAAATGAAAACAGGGCTTTCCTGGTGGCGCAGTGCTTGAGAGTCCGCCTGCCGATGCAGGAGACGCGG
>NW_006797481.1:4626007-4636430 GCF_000442215.2 Lipotes vexillifer | reverse complement strand
GCCATGGCCGCTGAGCCTGTGCGTCCGGAGCCTGTGCTCCGCAAATGGGAGAGGCCACAACAGTGAGAGGCCCGCATAACGCAAGGAAAAAAAAAAAAAAAAAAAAATGAAAACAGGTGTTGAAACAAAAACTTGTACAAGAACATTCACACCAGCAATATTCACAGCAGTCAAAAAGAATATTCACAACAGCAATATTCACAACCCATATGTCCACCAACAGATTAATGGATAAATAAAATGTGATGTAAACATGCAATGGAATGTTATTCAGCCACAAAAAGGAATGGAGTATGATATATGCTACAACATGGATGAACCTCAGAAATATTATGCTGAGCAAATAAAGCCTGATAAAAAGGCTATATATTATGATTCTATTTATATGAAATACCTAGAATAGGAAAATTCACAGAGACAGAAAGCAGATTAATGGTTCCCAAGGGTTTAAGGGGAGGGGAAATGGGGTGTGCCCACATAATGGGTGTGGGGTTTCATTCTGGGATGGTGAAAATGTTCTGGAACTAAACACTGGTGATGAAGGTACAATATCGTGAATGCACTAAATGCCACTGAATTGTCTCCTTTAAAATGGTAAATTTTATGCTATGTGTATTTTACATGTCTTTTAAAAGGCAATGAGGAATACTGTGAACAACTTTATGTTCATAAACTCACCAACTGAGAATGGATCAATTCCTCAAATACCACAAGCTACCAAAATTCAATCTCAATGAAACAGACAACCTGAATAGTTCTATACCATCAAAGAAATTGAATCTGCCGTTGAAAAGCTTTTGAAAAAGAATCTCCAGGCCCAGACAGTTTCACTGGATAATCCTACCAGACACAGAAAGAATAATTAACACAAATCTTATATAATATCTCCCAGAAAGTACAAGAGGAGAAAACAATCCCGACTAATTTTGTGAGGATAGTATTACCCTTATACCAAAACCAGACATAGAGGACACAAAAGAATAAAATTGTGGACCAATATCTCTCATGAACATAGTTGCAAAAATCCTCAATAAAATACTGGCAAATTGAATCGAGCAATATATAAAAAGGTTTATACACTATGACCAAGTGGAATTTATTCCAAGTGTTCACGGCTGATTCACTATTCAAAAGTCAATCAATGGGGAATTCCCTGGCAGTCCAGTGGTTAGGACTTGGAGCTTTCACTGCTGGGGCCCAGGTTCAATCCCTGCTTGGGGAACTAAGATCCTTCAAGCCGCACAGCACGGCCAAAAAAATAAAGAAATCAATCAATGTAATGGTCCATCCTATCAATGGGCTGAAGAAGAAAAATTATATGATCATAACAATTGATGCAGGAAAAGCACTTGACAAAATCCAATACCCGTAGATGACAGAAACTCTCAGCAAACTAGGAAGAGAGTAGAAACTTTCTCACCTTGTTAAAGAGCATCTACAAAACTCCTATATCACATAAATCATATGTAATAAAGGAAATGCAAATTAAAACAGCAATGAGATACCTCTACACATCTATGAGAACGGCCCAAATCCCGAACCCTGACAACACCAAATGCTAGTGAGGATGTGGAGAAACAGGAACTCTCATTCATTGCTGGTGGGAATGCAAAATGGTACAGCTGCTTTGGGAGACAATTTGGTGGTTTCTTAAAAAACTAAACATACTCTTACCATAATTAAGATCCAGCAATCATGCTCCTTGGTACTTACCCAAAGGAGTAAAAACTAATATCCACACAAAAACCTGCAAACAGATGCTTACAGCAGCTTTATTCATAATTGCCAAAAGTTGGAAGCAACCAAGACGTCCTTCAGTAGGTGAACAGACAAATAAATGAGGTATATCCAGACAATGGAATATTATTCGGCACTCAAAAGAAATGGGCTATCAAACCATGAAAAGACATGGAAGAAACTTAAATGCATATTACTAAGTGAAAGAAGGCAATCTGAAAAGACCATACAGTGTATGAAGTTCTGGAAAAGGCAAACCTATGGAGACAGTAAAGAGATCAGTGGTTATCAAGAGTTGGGGGGAAGGAATGAATAAGTGGACCACAGAGGATTTTGAGGATTTGAGGATTTTGAGTGTCTGTGTCTGTGTGATACCATAATGATGGATACATGTCATTATACATTTGTCCAAACCCACAGAATGTACAATACCAAGATCAAAATGTCATGTTAACTATGGACTTTGGGTATAACAAATGTACCACGCTGGTGGGAGATGTTGATAATGGGGGAGGCTATTCATGTGTGGGGTCAAAGGGTATATGGGAACTTTCTGTATCTTCTCAATTTTGCTGTGAACCTAAAACTGCTCTAAAAAAATAAGTCTTTACAAAAAAAAAAAAAAAGATACAGAAAGAACCTATAGTCTAAAAGAGACTCAGGAGACACATAAACACATGAACTAATCATACTATACAGTCTTTATTTGAATCTTAATGCCAACAAATGAACTTTAAAAATAAAAAGTATGAGATAATTAGGGACATTTATACACTATTTGATGATACTACTGGAAATACTGTTAAATTTTTAAGTGTGATAATGGCATTATGGTTATATATTTTAAGATTTCTTATCTTTTAGAGATATACGTTGAAATATTAAATATTTATTGATAAAAGGGCATAATGTTGGGGATTTGTTTCATGATAATTGAGGAGGGGAGGAGTAGAAAGAAGGAATATGAAATAAGACTGGCCATGTGTTATATCTGTAGCTGGGTGATGGGTATATGGAATTTATTCAACTATCCTGTTTGAAATATTCTATGATATATATATATATATTTTTTTCTGTACGCGGGCCTCTCACTGTTGTGGCCTCTCCCGTTGCGGAGCACAGGCTCCGGACGCGCAGGCTCGGCGGCCATGGCTCACGGGCCCAGCCGCTCCGCGGCATGTGGGATCTTCCCGGACCGGGGCACGAACCCGTGTCCCCTGCATCGGCAGGCGGACTCTCAACCACTGCGCCACCAGGGAAGCCCTCTATGATATTTTTAGAATAAATAAAATTTAAATGATCCTGCACAAAGTCAAACTGTACCTGGCTTCACTACGAATACCCTAGCAGAGCTGACTGGCAGATTAGCCAAGCATGTTCCATAAAAAGAAAAATCCTACAGCTAATATCATTCTGGATGGTGAAAGACTGAATGCTTTATTTCTAAATTTGGAAACAAAGCAAAGATGCTCACTCTCAGCACTACAATTCAACATAGAAATGGAAGTTCTAGCCTCTGCAATGAGGTGAAAAAAAAGAAATACAAGGCAGACCAATTGGAAAGGAAGAAATAAAACTGTCCCTATTTGCAGATAACATGATTGTTTACTAGAAAATCCCAAGGACTCTACCAAAGAAATTCCAGAACTAACAGTAGATTCAACAATGTAGCAGGAAATAAAATGAACACAAAAATCAATTCCATATATACCAACAATAAGCACGTGAAACCAAAATTAAAAGCACAATACAATTTAAGATCACTCCAAAGAAAATGAAATACTAAGGTATAAATTTAACAAAATATGCACAGGATCTATATCCTGAAAATTACTAAACGCTGATGAAAGAGATCAAAGAATTCCTAAATAAATGGAGAGACATGCTATGTTCCTGGATTAGAAGACTCAACAGAGTGAACATGTCAGTACTCCCCAGGCTGTTGTGTATGTTTAATGCAATTCCTACCAAAATCCCAGTAAGGTTTTTTGTAGACATAGGCAAACTTATTCCAAAATTTATATGCAAAGGCACAAGCCCCTGAATAGCTAAAATAACCTTGAAAATGGAGAATGAAGGGATAGGAATCACTCTATCTTATGTGAAGGCCTACAATACAGATACAGTAATCAAGACAGGTGGTACTAACAGAGGGATAGACACATAGATCAATATAACAGAACAGAGAACTCTGAAATAAACTCACACAAATACATCCAACTGACTTTAACAAAGCAATTCAATGGTGGAAGGGTCTCCTTTTCAACAAACGGTGGAGGGCCAACTGGGCATCCATAGGTCAGAAAAAAAAAAGAACCTTAAACCTCATACCTTCATGCAAAAATTAACTCAAAATGGAGTTAAACATAAACTTAAATGTAAAAAAAACTATAAAACATTTAGAAAAACACAGGAGAAAATCTTTAGGACTTTTAAACTTGACACCAAAAGCAAGATCCATAAAAGGAAAAGTTGATAAATCCAATTGCACCAAAATTATCAAATTTTGCTCTGCAAAAGGCCCTATTAAGAGGATGAAAGGTACAGACTTAGAAAAATATTTGCAAACCACACATCTGACAAAGGACTAATATCTAGACTACATGAATATTCAAAACTCAACAGTAAAAAAAAATCCAACTAGAAAGTGGGCAAAAGAAATGAACAGACACTTCTACAAAGAGAGAGCAAATAACCACAAGAAAAGATGTTCAACATCATTAGCCATTAGAAAAAAATGCAAATAAAAAATATCAGATATCACTACATACCTATCAGAAATAGCCAAAATAAAAAATAATGTCAAGGCAGAGCACAGAGAATTTTTAAGTCAGCAAAACTCTTCTGTATGATGCTAAAACAGTGGATACATGTCATTTGTCAAAACCCATAGAATGTACAACACAAAGAATGAACCCTGGGACTTCCCTGGTGGTCCGGTGTTCAAGAATCCACCTTCCAATGCAGGGGACGGGGGTTCTATCCCTGGTTGGGAAGCTAAGATCCCACATGATGCGGGGCAACTAAGCCCACGTGCCACAACTACTGAGCCTGTGCGCCACAACTAGAGAGCCTGCGTGCTGCAACTACAGAGCCCACGCACCCTGGAGCCCATGCACCACAACTAGAGAGAAGCCCACGCACTGCAATGAAAGATCCCGCATGCCAGATTGGCCAAATATCAATAAATAAATAAATAAAAAGAAAAGAATGAACCCTAATGTAAACTATGAACTTTGGGTAATAATGATGTATCAATGTAGGTTCATAGACAGTAACAAACGTACTACTCTGGTATAGGATGTTGACACTGGGGGAGGCTATGCATATGTGAGGGCAAGGAGCATATGGGAACTCTCTGTACTTTGTCAATTTTGCTGTGAACCTGAAACTGCTCTTTTAAAAAAGTCTATTAAATAAAAAAATATATATATATAAAAGAGTATTAACCATAAAAAAGCATGAAATACTGCCATTGCAGCAACATGGATGGACCTAGAGATTATCATACTAAGTGAAGTAAGTCTGACAGAGATAGACAAATATTGTATGATATCACTTATATGTGGAATCTAAAAATTAATACAAATGAACTTATTTACAAAACAGAAACAGACTCACAGATATAGAAAACAAACTTAAAGATGCTCAAAGAACTAAACCAAGACATGGAGAAAGTCAAGAAAACAAAGTATAAACAAAATGGAAATAACAGTAAAGAAACGGAAAAAAATAAAGAAACCAAAAAGAAATTACAGAGCCACTTTGTGCCTCCTATACAACTTAAGAGACTAATACATTAAAAAAATTACTATCTAGAAGGTAGTATTTTGTAACTTTGGCTTGTAACTCCACATTCTATTTCTACATGATTTTAGAGACTACTAATGCATTTTAAAAAAACAATTGTTATTTTATGTTTATGACAATATATAAAGATGTAACTTTGGGCTTCCCTGGTGGCGCAGTGGTTGAGAGTCTGCCTGCCAATGCAGGGGACACAGGTTCATGCCCCAGTCCAGGAAGATCCCACATGCTGCGGAGCAGCTAGGCCCATGAGCCATGGCTGCTGAGCCTGCGTGTCCGGAGCCTGTGCTCTGCAACGGGAGAGGCCACAACAGTGAGAGGCCCGCGTATCACAAAAAAAAAAAAAAAAAAAAAGATGTAACTTTGTGATATTGATGAGTGAAAGGGGGTAGGGACAGAGCTGTATAGAAGCTGAGTTTTTGTATGTTATTGAAGTTAAGCTGGTATTAATGCAAGCTGGGAACTTTAGGATGTTAGATGTAATTCCCATGGAAACTATATAAAATAAATATCTGTAGATCACATATAAAAAAAGAGAATTAAAAACATTCTACTATTAAAAAAATCAAACACAAAAGAAGACATTAATGCAGGAAATGGAGGGACAAAAAAGCTAGAAGGCATATGGAGAACAAACAGCAAAGTGACAAAAGTCCCTCCTTAACAGTAATTACTTTAAATGGATTAAACTCTCCAATCAAAAGTATATACACTAATAATGAAAGTCAAAAAAAAAGTAGGAAAACAATTCCATTTACAATAGCATCAAAAAGAATACTTAGAAATTAATATTAAGATTTAATTACTACTCAAAGCAATCTACAGATTCAATGCAATCTCTATCACAATCCCAATGATGTTTTTAATAGAAATAGAAAAATCCATCATAAAATTTATGTAGCATCTCAAAGGGCTCACGAATAGCCAAAACAACCTTGAAGAAGAAAACTGGAGGATTCGCACTTCTGATTTCAAAACTTACTGCAAAGTTACAGTAATCAGAACAAAGTGCTACTGGCATAGAGACAGACCAATGGAATAGACCTGAGAGCTCAGAAATAAATGCTCACATATGCAGACAAATTTTTTTTTTTTTTTTTTTTTTTTTTTTGTGGTATGCAGGCCTCTCACTGTTGTGGCCTCTCCCGTTGCGGAGCACAGGCTCCAGACGCACAGGCTCAGTGGCCATGGCTCACAGGCCTAGCCGCTCTGCGGCATGTAGGATCTTCCCGGACCAGGGCACGAACCCGTGTCCCCTGCATCGGCAGGCGGACTCTCAACCACTGCGCCACCAGGGAAGCCCCAATTGGCCTACTTCTACAAAACACATTCCATGCTATATTTTAAATATAGCACATGCTATTTTAAATATGCTATATTTTAAGGTTTAAATGATCTCCAAACATTTAGCTTTTACATTGCTACTAACCTCAAAAAAGGGTCAGATGGTACTGAAAAGGAATTTTAGCTCTCCTTCCAGAAAAATTCTTTTCCGTTTCAGTCACTGTGGCCTCATCAAAACTTTTCACACTGGTCTCTTAACTAAAGTTTGTGTTCTCAACAAAATAAGCGTATTAAAAATCAAACAATGTTGAACATCATTTGTTGAATACCTGCTATGTTATAGCACATTACAATGTCTCATTTAATCCTCACAACAAACCTATAGAGAGGGGAATAAATCTTATGACATTTCCACTATGAAGGGAACTTTATGACTGATGGGTAAAAGTGAGAAAATTTACCCTACAGAAAATAAATAAATAAAAATCAAAAAATTTTCTTGACTATAAATTTGAAGTATCATTAGTAAAAAAAAGTTCAAGACTCTAAAGATCCTGAGTGCTGGGTCTCCTGCTTAACTAACACAGAATTCCCACTGGGAATTTTCTCACCAGTAAGAAGAAACTGAACACCAGAGAGAAAACTTACACTTGAAGGCCCACAGTGAGGAATTCATCCCAATTCTAGGCTGGATACTGTGCTATAATGGTAGGAGCACAGGCTTTGGGTCAGAAAGCCCTAGCTCAAACATCAGAACTGCCGTATATTAGCTTACCTCCCTCAGTCTCAGTCACCTCTACCATAAAGTGGAGATAATAGTGTCAATTTTGTAGGTCTGTTGTGAGGATTAAATGAGACATTGTAATGTGCTGTAACACAGAGATACTCCACAAATGATATTATTATCAGATCCTTTTGTAGAACTCATAGGTATCTATTGGAAAGAGAATGTAAGATCAACAGGCTTTAAGTTAAGCAACTGGGGAATTCACTAGATAATATGACCCATAAAAAGAGATGAATTTGTGAACCCCGAGAAGGAAGTTGTCACTAACATGATATCAATCTTTCCACAATTCAGGGATTCTTATCCCTCCTCTCATTTCAAACTTGCACTGACTCACTCTTATTGTCTCTAACCCAACATTTGTACTCTGTTCAACACCCACCCTTTTCTACTCTGCTCCAAAATGTTGTGGCCAAGAGTATAAACTACACTCTCCTATTAGCTTCTACTAATAGGATGCAGTGGCAGGAGAGCAGAAGGCAGAAGGTGGGGGAAAGCTCTCTCTTCTCTTTACACGCTTTTCTCTCTCTCTCTCTCTCTCTCTCTCTCTCTCTCCTCTCTCCTTCTGACAGCAACTTAAGAAGTGGCTCTGTCCTTTGGTGATCCTAGCTGCTACATCAAGGCCCCTACTCCATCCTACTCCATGGTCCCACCACCGGCCACATGGGTCCTTTTGGGCACTCCTGGGTTCTATGGGGTGGAAACCTCTAACTGTAGTACTAATATCAGGTTATCTCAATGGAAACCCATTGCTTTTCAGCCCTCCAGTACATGTGTAACCAATTTCCTTCTGCTGAAATATGTGGAGAGGTTTCTGTAAAAGCCCAAAACCCTTGGTGTGGCCTCAAGATCCTACATGATCTTATCCCTACCTACCTCCCAAGCCTCATCTATTGATCATCTTTCTCTGACTCTCCAAGGCCTTTCTATAAACTTCTTCAAATACTCCAATCCCCATCGTGCCTCATTATCTTCACACATATGGTTCCTTCTACCTGAAATATTCTTCTTTACATTACTTACCTGGGCAATTTTTATTCATCCTTCGGATCTCAGCTTAAATGTCACTTTCTCAAAGAGGTCTTTCTTGAGATCCCAAATCAAGTCAGATTTTACATTCTCACAGCACTCATACTTTTCCTTCATAACATTTATGACAATTGTACTCATATAATCTCTCTTTTACTTATTTGCTCAATATTTGTCTTCCCTTAATCAACTTTAAGGGACACAAGAACAGACTAGGTCTGTTCTCTGCTCTATACTTAGTGTGCATCAAATAAAGTAATTATTCAAAAAGTATTCATTAAATAATAATAAATATCCTTTACTCATACTTAGAGAATGGTAAACAAAACATTTTCACAGCATTATCTCCTTTGATCTTTACAATAGCTTTGTGAAGTTAAATCAGGCAGATATGAGAAACGAATGAGCGCCAATTTCCAAGAATGGAAGCTAACTTGTAGCTCACTCAGCCTGAAATGACCCAAATCTGAGCAGAGCTGTGGTATACTCCAGAATGAAATAAACATAGAGGCCACCAGCACAACTGAACACTTAAAAAAAAGAAGAAGAAGAAGAAAGAAAAGCAGCCTGTTTACTGAATACTGAGAACCTAAAATGAAGTGGTAGGAACTGCCTGTTGCCCACTCCTCTGTTCTACCTCAGCTCTCAGGGAAAAAATTCTCATGAACATGGGACTGCTTGCAGGTGGCTGTGGATGACGCACTATTAGGGACTATGACTCTTCACCCTTCCTAGATCACAGCCCAGGTGCTGAGCACCTCCTGAGGCCTCTTCTGCAAAGAGCCAGAAGGGTGGGCCCAGGCCCCGAGGCACTGCTGGGCTAGGATGCCTGTAATGGCACCCACAGCAGCACTGCGGTTGGTCCCACAATTAGGCCTTTTCCTAACAAAAAGGATCTTTACAAGAGAGCACAGAGAGCACGTCTCCAGGGTCCGCTCTCCTAGAGTACTTATATCTAAATCAGAGGCTTCTCTTTTATTGTCTTATTTCCTCCTAAAGTTCAATTAGAACAGCAAGAATCTATTATTGCCTCAACTGCTTCAATTCACTTAGAGGAACAAATTTAATAACTCAAAACACTTCTGGCCAAGTTTCTCTGAGTGCAACGAAGTATTTCTGATTAATTCAACACTTTAAACCACAACTTGGAATATCTGATAGAATCTATAAAACATCTACCAGAAACAGTGAGTTTAGCAAGGGTGCAAGAGTTTAGCAAAGGTCAATATACAAAAATCAACTGTATTTCTATATACTAGCAACAAATCATCAGAAATTGAAATTTTAAGTATACTATTTACAATAACATCAAAAAATATGAAATACTTAGGGATAAATCTGGCAAAAGATGAGAAAGACCTGTAAACTGAAAACTACTAAATACTGCTGAGAAATTAAAGAAGAACTAAATAATTGGAGAGGTATATTTTGTTCAATGTTGTTAAGATGTCAATATAGTTAAGACATCAAACCCAATATTGTTAAGATGTCAATTCTCCCCAAACTGATCTACGTAAGTTCAACGTAATCTCAGTTAAAATTACAGAAGTTGACAAGCTGATTCTAAAAGTCACATGGAAATGAAAAAGATCTAGAATCGTCAAAAGAAAGTTGGAGGGCTAACACTACCTTTTTTTCAAGACTTACAAAGCTACAGTAATTAAATCAGTGTGATACTGGCATAAAGACAGACAAATTAACCAATAGAGCAGAATAGAAATAAATCCACACACATACAGACAACTGATTTCCGCCCCCCCCCCCCCCGCACCCGGCCCT
>NW_006797481.1:4606372-4625957 GCF_000442215.2 Lipotes vexillifer | reverse complement strand
TGTGGGATCTTCCCGGACCGGGGCACGAACCCGCGTCCCCTGCATCGGCAGGCGGACTCTCAACCACCGCGCCACCAGGGAAGCCCCAGACAACTGATTTTTGACAAAGGCAATGCGGAGAAGAAAGGACAGACTTTTTCAACAAGTGGCGCTGGCACATTTACTTATTTTCATTGAAGTACAGTTGATTTACAATATTGTGTTAGTTTCAAGTGTACAACATAGTGATTCAGTTCCATATATATATATATATATATATATATATATATATGGAACTGAATATATATGTTTTCAGATTCTTTTCCATTATAAGTTATTATAAGATACTGAATATAGTTCCCTTTGTTATTTAGTAAATCCTTGTTGCTTATCTATTTTATGTATCTTAACAGATGTTAATCCCATACTCCTAATTTATCCCTCTCCCACTTCCTTTCCCCTTTGGTACCCATAGGTTTGAGTTTGTTGTCTAAGTCTATCAGTCTGTTTCTGTTTGTATATAGATTCATCTGTATCATTTTTTAGATTCCACATATAAATGACATCATATAATATTTGTCTTTCTCTGTCTGCTTACTTCACAGAATATGATATTCTCTAGGTCATCCATGTTGTTGCGAATGGCAACGTTTCATACTTTTTTATGGCTGAGTAATATTCCAGTGTGTGTGTGTGTGTGTGTGTGTGTGTGTGTGTGTGCGCGCGCGCACGCGCGCCACATCTTCTTAAACCAATAATCTGTTGATGGACACTGGTGGTTTCCATGTCTCGGCTACTGTACAGAGTGGTCCAATGGAGAGCATCCATCAAAAACCTCTCCACATACCCTTAAGAAAAGGAAAATTAGGAATGGCACAGAAAAAGGTTGAATGCAAGATCTCATGTCTAACTAACAACAGGACCCACAAAGGGTTTGTTTACTTCTGAAAAACTTTACCCCTCAGGAAGTAAGCTTGTCATTTTCCCTTATCAGTCCTGAAAGTGTATCACCTCAACTTCTATAGCAGTCATTCATTCATTAATTTTTCCATTAATTCAACATATATTGAGAGAGTACCTACTCTGCAGCAATGAACAGGATAGACAAGGTCCCTTGTCACCTTTGGGGAGAGAGAGACACAAAAGAACAATAAAGAAACAGCAATAAGAGCTATGCAGAGAATTAAAACTAGGACATGTGATAGTAACCACGTGATTACATTAGTCACTGTGGTCAGGAAATGCCCTTCTGAGGGGTGATGTTTATAGTTAAGTCTAAACAGCAAGGAATCAACTAGGGGAAAATATTCCAAGGCAAGTGAGTAGTTAGCCCTAAGACAGGAACAAGCTTACGAACTTTACCCTACACTACCATTTTTCTATGTTTCAACTATCTTCTGAAAATTCAACTGAATTTTCTAAGACCTAGAAGCTAGAGCAATGGCTATCAGACAATATCTACAACACTAAGTTACTGGTATACTAGAAAGAACTTGGGACTTAGAAGAACCATTGCTTCATTCTTTCAAGTAATATTTGAGCATTTGCCTGATAACAGAAACTATGCTTGACATAGACTATAACCACAAATAAGATATCAAATAAGCATTTAGAAACCTGTGGAATAAATGTTACAAAAGGAGCTAGAACTGAGTACCCTCGAGTACTCCAGGCATCCTGAGAGCAGGCACTCACTCAGGCTTGGGGCATGAGGGAAGACTTCCCAAAAGTGCTGTTCAAGCAAAGATGTAAAGACGAGGACTTAAATCAATGAGGAAAGGGTTGAAAGAGGAAAATAAAAGAGCATTACGTAGAAGGAGCATATGCATAGGCCCAAGGTGAGAAAGGGCACAGAGTAACAGAGGAATGTATGGCTAGAGTTACAGCATCAGGAGAGAAAGGGGGAAATGGAGCTGGATATGTTAGCAAGCACTGCGTTTTGAAAGCCTTGTACTTTAATATTTATCCTGAAAACAATGGGGAGCTTTTTAAGAGATTAAGTAGAGGAGTGATATGACCAGATTTACACTTTAGAAAGGTCCCTGGCTGTAATGGAAAGAATATTTGGAGGCAGGACTAGAAATAGGGTAATATTTGGGAGGCTGTTGCTGACATCTGGGGGAAAATGATGGCCTAAACTAAGACAGCAGGGAGGATGGAAAGACGGACTGAAAAGATATTTAGGAGACAGAACTGGCAGCATTTGGTAACATATTGGATATAGGAAGTGAATGAGATGAACCCCAGGTTTCAGGCATGAACAACTGGGTGGACAAGTAACGCACAAGATGAGGATCAGATTTTAGGGACAAAGGAAGTTAGAGACATAAAGAGTCTGAAATACCTTTGAGGTCTCCAAATAAAAGTATCAAAGGTCAGCTAGATACCTGGGTTTACAGCCCAAGAGAGAGGCCTGACGGGCAGGATTAGAAATGGGGACTCATTTAAGAGCCATCAACTCATTTGACTCTGGAGTCAAACAAAGCAACTATAAAAAGATATCTTTGAGACAATCATAGAAATTTAGGAAGTAACAGATATTAAGTTATTATTGTTAATTCTGCTTAGGTATAAAATGGCATGGTGGTTATGATTTTTAAAAGCCTTTATGAAATGGATGTGAAGTATTTACAAGTGAAATGATAAGATGTACAAAATGTCAGTAATTGTTGCAGCTGAGTAATGGGTCTATGGGCATTAATTAAACTATTATCTCTACTTCTATGTTTGAAAACATCTGTAATAGTTTAAAAAAAATTTTAAAGTCATCTACCTACAGTGGAAACAGTAAGAAATAGATAAAACTGCTCCAGGATGAGAAGAAAAGGGAAGAAAAAGGACAGTGGGGTGTGTGGAAGCTGGAATTCTGAGGATCTCATTATTTAAGGAAAAAGCAAAGGAAAAGGAGTTGCTGAAGAGACCTGAAGACTGATAGAGAGGCAGGAGAAAATCCAAAGATGGTAATGTCCCCAAAGCCAAGGGAAGAGTTGTGAGAAGGCAGGAATAACCAATAGTGTCAAATAGCACAGAGGACTCAAGTAAAAGGAAGACTGGAAAGTACTCGTGCACTTAGCAACCAGAAGGTTGCAATGCCCTTTACCAAGTCAGTCCAGTACAGTGGTGGACACCAATGTTGGATTTCAGTGAACTGAAGAATGAATGGGACATGAGGAAATGGGAAAAGGGTTACAGATCACTCTCAAGCAGCTGAGCTCTGAAGGGGGAAAAAAAAGGGTTATAGCTAAAACCCTTTGGGACTGAGAAAGGGATTTTTGGTCTTAAGATGGAAAAGACTTGAGCCTGATTAAGGAAAGAAGGGGTGGCCTCAGTCACTTACTAATCATGACCTTGTATAGGTCACATTTGTAAAATGGGATAATAAATAGGACAACCCTTCAGGATTCAAACAAGATAATATAAGTGAAGGTCTTCAGTAAACTGTCAGGTGTTATATACATTACTATTATGAAGTAGGTAAATGATTACTATCAAATTTGTAAAGTCTAAGCAGCCTTACCATTCTGCTTGTTTCCTCTCCATAAGCAAAGAACATTATATCTTCACCAGTATAGAGGAAAAGAGAGAGATCAGAGCGAAACAGCTAGTGAGGATAATCAGGAAATAATAGATGCCATTTTTCTGTTGGGCATGGATGAGGTTAGTGATTTATTCTGCAAAGCAAATGAATCAGCAACCATTTTCTATTAATGGTAAACAGGAAAAATATTTAAAGCCTAGCAATATGTAGCCAACAGACTGTACATATTAACAAAGGCAAACATAATAATAAAGGAAGTAGAGTTCTACAAAAATTAAATAATGAAAATGGTATTCAGAAACCCATTAGCAAGGAACTATGATGCTAGGAAAAGTAGCACTTTCAGTGTAAGCAAAGACCTTTGCTTTTAAAATCCTTAATGAAGATGAGTCCAAAAAACAGTACTAAAAGCTATGGGAAAGTCTTGAAAATCAAACTGCAAAAAAAAAAAAAAAAATACAGGCTGCTGAGCTGATGCCCATAATGGACCCTGAAGTCAACACCACACGTGTTAGTTAAATGGCTGCAAACCACCACTAAATGGATACATGAAGTACATTCTGTGTGTCTATTCTGTCTTTTCTTCTTCTTCTTGTTGTTTAAATCAAAGCCTATTGCTAGAACTAAGGAATTTCAAAATTTCACATTCTGGTTTAAAACTGCAGCCATTGGGGCTTCCCTGGGGGCACAGTGGTTGAGAGTCCGCCTGCCGATGCAGGGGACACGGGGTCGTGCCCCGGTCCGGGAGGATCCCACATGCCGCGGAGCGGCTGGGCCCGTGAGCCATGGCTGCTGAGCCTGCGCGTCCGGAGTCCGTGCTCTGCAGCGGGAGAGGCCACAACAGTGAGAGGCCCGCGTACCGCTAAAAAAAAAAACAAAAAACTGCAGCCATTGGAGATTTTCTCTGAGCTCCCTATTGACTCTTGCTCTATGCTTTTCTCCTCCTCCATATGCCTTTCTCTTCTTTCTTACTCTTTTTTTTCCCTCACCTTCTGTATCCCCAGCAAAATTACTGCCAAAATTTAACTAATTTCAGTCATTTAATTTTTTATCATGAGTTTTAAGTCCCCTTTTCCAAGAGGCATTTATACTTTCAAAGCTATCTCTAATAGTGAAAAGGAAGTCTCCATATTCTGGCAAGCAAATGAGAGACGTATTCTCTTTGTGGGAGGGAATGGGCAGCTCAAGTCCTTGACATCAGGTCCCACTAGCTGCAGCAACCTGAGTGGATGCAAGAGTTTGGTGTGGAAGTGAAGTTCCCCTCTTGGCTCTCAGCTCACTACCCCCGATTTACTGAAATTGAGCATCAGATCCTTTCTTCCTTTTTTTTTTTTTTTTCCGGTACACGGGCCTCTCACTGTTGTGGCCTCTCCTGTTGCAGAGCACAGGCTCCGGATGCACAGGCTCAGCGGCCATGGCTCACGGGCCCAGCCGCTCCGCGGCATGTGGGATCCTCCCAGACCGGGGCACGAACCCGTGTCCCCTGCATCGGCAGGCAGACTCTCAACCACTGCGCCACCAGGGAAGCCCCCAGATCCTTTCTTTTTTATGCTAAGGTCCTCCATGCTGCCAGAAAACCACTGGAGTTGTCCTGAGGTCTAGAAACCTCTTGTCAATCCTACTGTCGTACATGTCATTGCAAATGTATTTGAGCTAACAGGGAACATCTAATAGTACATAAATTCAAATCCCTCCTGTTTTTCTTGTGAAAGATAATAATTTGTTAGCTTAAATAAGAGGCAGGCCCTTTCTGAGAACTATCATTCTGTGAAATTAACACCTAAGATCTTTTTCCTGGTAAGAAGTTTGCAATTAATAGTTAACTATGAATATCAAGCTAGGATTTCTTACTTTCAACTAATCATGACTACAATAAATGAAGAAAGCTTTAGCTCAAATACACAGCTGATTTTACCTAACAAGAGAACCAAGAAAGTACCCCAATTAACGAGTTGTTAATAGTTCAATCATTCATCTATTCATTCATTCAAAAATTCATTCATCATTCATTCATTCATAGGTATTTAACTTATTAAACACCTATTATAAACTAGGCCTTGTGCTAAGCCAACAGAGATATAATAATAATAGCTAATATTTATTGAGCACTTTATGGTATATTAGGCATTTTCTAAAGGCTTTAAATGTAATGTCTCATTTAATCCTCACAGGAGGTACTGGCCTGTCTCTAACATTTGCCAGGTTAGAGAAGCAAGGGTAAAATAGAGGACTCTAGCCTACCTCCCTTCTCTCCCCACCTACAGCATATCTCTCGTTACACAAGGAGCCTTGCATCAATTGGTGTAGACACCTTGACCCAAACATCCAAGCTGTGTCCACCTTCCCACTCTACACACAGCAGATCCTTAGTTACCTACCATAAGGTTTCTGGGTATACACACCAGAGACACAGACTAGCTCTGGGAGGATGGACCTGGGGAAAAGCCCAGCTAGCTCTGGAAGCTTGTTCAGAGCTATTTGGGTAGGGAGTCCTGGGATCTCAAGTATCAGAAGTATGGCCTAAAAGAGGCAGATACAGGAATTGAACTGCTTGCCTATGGGGTGAGACATAGCCAGAAGAGAGAGCAGGGTCTTCTAAAGCACAAGGTCCAGGGCAGGAGCCTTAGTTGCCTGGGTCTAAAGGGCAGTATCAATGAGGAAGGTATAATTATTATCCCCAATTTGAAGATGAGAAAACTAAGATTAGAGGTTAAACAACTTGTCTTAGGTCACATAGCTAATACATGACAAAGTCAGGATTTGAAAGTAGACAGGCCCTGGAGTCAGACTGCATGGGTTCAAATCCTAGTTCTGCCCATTAGACAATGTTGTCCCTCCATGGATTAATGAAGAAAATAGTTCTCCGTTGTCATAGTTTATTGTGTAGTGGAAAAGAGCAAAAAACAAATTTAAAAACTGAATAACTATATAATTATGTACTTTATAGTATAAATTATAAAATATAAATGCTATAAACAAAGGGTAGTGGTAGGAAATGTAACCAGTGGGTCCAGGGACAAGGAAGCTCATTTGGATAGAGGTCATTATAAAAGGTCTTTCTAAAGAGGTTACACCAAGGTGACAGCTAAAAGATGAGAAATGGTCAGCAGCCATGCAAAGACAAGGGAAGGAACAGTCCAGTCACAGGATCTAGTGTACATATGGAAAGCCTGAAGACACCTGTCCAAGTTAATTCAAACACCTATTTTTCAACCAACTTCATTCATTCTCTCATTCATTCCTCCATTCATTCATTCAAAAAATATTTCTAAAAGCCTATTTTACGTAAGTTCTATAGTAAAAGTAGGATACATCAGGACAAATCCTGACTTTCGGAAGTTCATGGTCAGCCTAGTAGGGAAGTGTAGATGCCCAAACAACTACAAAAATGGTGAACATTGATTAGCTGCTCACTAGGCAACAAGTGCTATACTAAATACCTTACATCCATTATTTCATTTAATTTTCACAGTAACCCTATGAAGTATGTACTATTATTGTCTCCACTTTATAGATAAGAAGCTGAGCAGCTAGATAACTTGCAATGGTCACATAGCTGGTAAATGGCTGAGCCATTTAACTACCATATTAAAATGTACTTCCAATATGTCACGCAAATTGGAGGAGAGAAGAAAATTTGCAGGTAAGCAGAAGAAAAGCAGCTCGACTTTTGCATTTCATTGATTACCCTAACACCTGGAACCTACTAACACCAAGATAAGGGTAATGCCAAGTTCTCAGTAGTCCTGCAACTCCTCTGAACTTACTTTAAATTTTACCTCCCTGACATGGACCCTGAGAGTCATTGGCCAGAAGACAACTCACTAACCCCTCTCAGGTCCCAATCTGTGTCCCTTAATCCTGTCTCCTTCAGATGAGCACCAGAGATCCACTCTACCCCTGCCAGTTTAAGGGGTAGCTTTTGCACATGGTCATGACCCTTGGGATAGCATTAGTACCCCCTAGTCACTGTCCCTCTCCTGAGATTCCTATAAGTAGAACTCTAGCTGCCCATAGCCCAGGACCCCTCCAGCCATTGCTGAATATAACAGAATTTTTGGAGAGGGGAAAGGGCGGAGGCAGCGCAAGGTGGGGGAGGGGGCAGTGATTTGGTTGGTTTTTTTTTAAGTCCTGGCTTTCCCCCCCCCCCCCACGGTAAGCGGGCCTCTCACTGTTGTGGCCTCTCCCGTTGCGGAGCCCAGGCTCTGGACACACAGCCTCAGCGGGCATGGCGCATGGGCCCCGCCGCTCCGCGGCATGTGGGATCTTCCCGGACCAGGGCACGAACCCGTGTCCCCGGCATCGGCAGGCGGACTCTCAACCACTGCACCACCAGTGAAGCCCAAGTCCTGGCATTTTGAAAATATTAGTTTAAAGCACATAGTTTCCCCCCTTTTAGCTAACTTCAGGTAATTCTCATTTTTCTAATTGTACATCCATGTACTTTCATTAAAAAGCTAATGGTCTCAAACCACTCTTAGCAAACACCAGATGCTCCTCCTTGGCAATCCCTAATAGACTTTGTGCTGACACAGTATCATAAATTAATAAAGTACATATCAAAGCATATAATCAAACCCTCATTGGCTGCATGTTTTAGAAATGTTTCATTTTTAATAACAAATTCATAGGCGTGAGAATCTCTAATACTCCTCACCCTCCAGTACCTAAATCTTATAACTTAGGAGAGTTCTTCCGTAAACGTATTCTAGCAGAGGCCCTTAACCTATAGTTCATGAACGCTCTGAAATTGTATGTACAATTTTAAGTGTGTATGTGTGTATTTCTGAGAAAAGGATCTATAACATTCATCAGGTTCTCAAATGAAACACAACTTACAAAAAATTAAAAATTACTGTTATTTCAGTGATACCACCACAAATCTTTGGTCCTCTTGTACAATTCTGCTATGTGTATACTTATTTTTGTGTTGCTTGGAGGAACTATGAGGATTTCAATCTCAGTCATTTGTACCATTCCTACCAGGGATGTTTAGAAGAACAGGGAACTGAGAATAGGAATAGGAAGTGCAATAGTTGGCAAGACAGGAAGAGAACTTTTTACGACACTTTGGGAGAAATAAAGAAGTCCAGGAAAAAATAAACCTGCTTTTGCACTGCACTCCTGTGTCTGCAGGGAGGATGGGCAGAAAGCATTGCTACAGCCTGGAATCATCTGGTCAAAGCTGAGGCTCTCAAAGGGAGAAATTAGGAAATACAAGTATTCCATGGGTTCAATTCCTCAACACCTCCAGGGCATTTGGGGTGGAAAAAAATAAGGTCTTGGGCTTCTGGTGGCGCAAAAGCATTGCTACAGCCTGGAATCATCTGGTCAAAGCTGAGGCTCTCAAAGGGAGAAATTAGGAAATACAAGTATTCCATGGGTTCAATTCCTCAACACCTCCAGGGCATTTGGGGTGGAAAAAAATAAGGTCTTGGGCTTCCCTGGTGGCGCAGTGGTTGAGAGTCCGCCTGCCAATGCAGGGGACACGAGTTTGTGCCCCGGTCCGGGAGGATCCCACGTGCCGCGGAGAGGCTGGGCCCGTGAGCCATGGCCACTGAGCCTGCACGTCCGGAGCCTGTGCTCTGCAACGCGAGAGGCCACAACAGGGAGAGGCCTGCGTACCGCAAAAAAAAAAAGAAAAGGTCTTATGAAGAAAAAGACCTTTTGTATTTTCTAAAATAAAACAATATGGGCATAATTAACTGAATTTTATACATCTTTAATTAGTAGAAATGGAAACTATTCTATTATTTTTCACTAACCTTTCTCCTGATTGGTAGAAATGTTCTAGGATCTCCTTGCCTCAGAATTTCAACATAATATTCAGATATCTGCATTGTTTTGTTGTAGATACTCTGCATCCTGAGAGTCACTACTTCACAAGCCATAGAGAGGCTCTCCGGGTTTCAGGTTTGATGAGTCAGAGCTGTCCATTCCTGACCTGAATTCCATTTCCTGCGTCCTACAGTGATCCCAGTACAAATCACAGCATAACTTGTGCATTTGAGATGGTAAAGGCTCTGGGTCAGCCTGTCACATAAATTACAGCTCCTTCATTTGTTCAATTATTTATCAAATAAATTCTGGGCACATTCTTCATGCCAGGCATTCTGCTAACCATTGAGGATGCAAAAATGACCGAGACAAGCATGGCTTGATCCCTCATGGAACTTCCAATCTAGTGGGAGATGCAAGCTAATAATTAGATGCAATCATCACACAATGTGGTATGCATTGTGATGGGAAGGCTCTAGGGGAGGCCCATTAAAAGGGAACCTAAACTCCACTTGGAGGGGGATGGTCAGGGAAGACACAGACAGTAATGGCTCAGCTGGGACCTAAAAAAAGAATAAATATTGGTTAGAAAAGAAAAGAATGGGTCAGAGAAGAGTTGGAAGCACATGACAAACAACAATTACAGCAACAGTAATAATAATCAGTATTACTAGAACAATCTTGTAAGGGGGGAGTAACTGGAGATAAGATAGACAGGGAGCCAGACGATTAAGACTGTGTATGTCATGTTTAAAAACTGAAGACTTTTTTCTGAGAGCAATGGAGAGACACTGAAGGATTTTAAGCAAGAGACTAACAGGATGATTTGTATTTTAGGAAGATAACTTTGGGTATCTTGAAAATAGATTAAATGGACCAAGACTGAAGGTAGAGAAACCAGTTACAAGGGGAAGTGATGGCTGTCTAAGGAAAGTGACAGCAGGGATAGAAAGAAGTGAATTGATTTGCATCCTTACATTGCTGATCTAAGGCCCAAGTTTGCTTTGCTTCAACTTTTTCTTTTTCCTAAGAGTTTATTGGGAAGACTGTCACTCCTCCAAAAATTCACTCACCTACCTACTCCAGTCCCAAAGCCACGATCTGATAATACCAACACAAATTAAATATACTGGAACAGAAATTCTCAAGCTTGCCCCAAAAAACTGTACAGAAATAAATATATGCAAACCATAATTTCATGTAAGGTGACAAATTACTAAGCTTACTGGGTCATATGAAAGAAAAGTTAAAGGGCTTCCGTTGGTACACGTACACCTCAGTACCTCTCATTTTATTTTTTCATATTAGATTTCAAGCTCCTCCAGCACAAAAGCCCTTACAGAAGTTCGAGAAGTAATGCAGTTACAAAGGTAAAATGCCTCACCTCTAGGAATAAGTTTCTCTAATTGGCAAAAGAGTCACGAGTTTCAAAAGGATTTTCGGCAAGTGTGGAAGGACATCAGCTTTTCCCCAATGGCTGATCAGAAAGAGATATTAAAGGAAATTAGATTCTAAAGAGTATGCATCTGACAAAAGACAATGGGGCTAAAGTGGAAAGACCCAGAATGTCATGTAATTTCTGATCTTGTCAGTGCCATGTGTGTGAAGAACAACTCTATCTGGGTACTTAAGGAAAACAGGTTTTTCACTGGCAAGTCTGACTTTGGGAGAAAGGATAACTAGATATTTGGAGCAATCAGACACTATGGAGCAATCATGGAAATCTTTAAAATTATGATTTCGGTGGACAAGGCTCCACTTTGGAGGAATCATCAACTGTACTTATTAGATCACTAACTCTGCATGCCCAAAAGAAAAGACCAAATTGCAAAAGAATAAAAGTCCAAATCACCTTCTTCCTAAACTTAAAATACTTCAAAAAGACTACATTATAATAATATTGATGCTATAGTTTATTTTTAACTAACTAAAAGTTAATGTATTCAAGTTGTATATGGAAGAAGTACAATCCATAAAATAAACCAAAAGCCAGAGTTTCAAGAGAAAATTCTTTAACATAGAATTGAGCATTAAAAGATATGGGTCACAGGGAGATCAGCTCGGTGCCTTGTGACCACCTAGAGGGGTGGGATAGGGAGGGTGGGAGGGAGGGAGACGCAAAAGGGAAGAGATATGGGAACTTATGTATATGTATAACTGATTCACTTTGTTATAAAGCAGAAACGAACACACCACTGTAAAGCAATTATACTCCAATAAAGATGTAAAAAAAAAGATATGGGTCAACAATTTTACAGTCAATTTCATATTTCCACTGAAGTTCTACTTGAGGAGTCAGAAAGGAATCTATACTACATCTTCCTTAAATGACTTCAGTTGGTTTTCATTAGGAGGGGATACTGCAGGAAGGGGGAGAACACTAATACTTATTGAGTATGCCTCATGAATGAAATGCATTATTTCCTTTAATCTAGCTAAAAGACTGATAAGATAGATAAGTATATATCCATTTTACAGATGAGGAAACAAGCTCAGAAAGATTATGTAACTTACCAAAGTGACAGATTTGTACTTTGAAATCTTAACTAAAGTAGCAAGTCTCTGAGGAAAAACTGACAAGAGGGATAAAGACTGAGACATCAGGTCCCTCATTAGCCAGGTTGGGAGCCTTCTGTTGACCCGTTTGTAGATTTCAAGAAACCTCAGCCCTTTAGCATTAGGTTCACGTTCATGTAACAGTATTTCTAAAGATAAGGCTCTGAGAAACACAGTCCTGAAACACTCAAAAAGATACCTATTTTAAGACCTTTCTGGAAGACTCATTAGACACATTAGTATATTAAAAGACATCAGAAATCCCATTAGAAACCTGTTGTATATGTAGCCCAGCAGGAAACAGATGTCACACCTAAGAAGAATAACTGAAGAAAGTTTAATGAAGGGCTGTTTGCAAAGTTTAGGCAGAGTTCAGGGAACCAGTGTGGTACAAAGAATCATCCTGGGACTAGCAAGAGTGGGAAGCCATTACAATCCCTAGGTTAGAAAGGGCAGAGGATAGAAACTAGGACCAAGCTACTAAGATTCCAGAGAGGAGAGAACTGTGGAGAAGTCAACTGATGTTCTGCAGCCTTTTCCCCCATGAGGCATCTACCATATCTAGGTTCATGGAAAGAAGCTGTGAATCCACAAGGCAAGAGGCTTTGCCTCGGCAGAGAGCAACTATTGAAGAACTGATGGATTCTCAACAAAAGCTATGGAAGTCAGAAGACTATGAAATAACATTTTTAAAGTGCTGAAAGATATAACTGCCACCCTAGAATTCTATACCCACTAAAAATACTCTTCAAAAACAAAGTTGAGGGGCTTCCCTGGTGGCGCAGTGGTTGAGAGTCTGCCTGCCGATGCAGGGGACACGGGAGGATCCCACATGCCGCGGAGCGGCTGGGCCCGTGAGCCATGGCCACTGGGCCTGTGTGTCCGGAGCCTGTGCTCCGCAACGGGAGAGGCCACAACAGTGAGAGGCCCGCGTAACCGCAAAAAAAAAAAAAAAAGAATACACAGGTACTGAAAAATAAACACATTTGGCCAATGAAAAAATGAGAGAGATGTTCAATCTTACTAGAATCAGAGAAATGAGAGTAAAGACCACATGAGAAATAATTTTATACTTTTTTGGTTAGCAGAAATAAAAAACTGACAGTACCAAGTGTTGGAGTACTGTCAGATCTGCTATAATATTTGTCATGAAAATGTGAATCTGTTCCAATGAAATTAATATATTAATGAACAATTTGAGCATAACATGAACTTTGCATTTGATTATGCACAATTTCATCCTGACAAATGCAGAAAACTATATCCAGCTGAACCAAGCCACATAGGAATATACATTACACACACATCTCTAATATCTATCAATACCTCAGTTCACCAGTATTATGAGCCATACCCATCCACATTTGGTGCTACAATGTTCCATCCAATTTCAGATAACCTTCCTTCCATCACTACACAGTAACTCACAAGCTGCTGTCCTTCCAGAAACCCACTTGCACAAGCAAACTTCAGGTCTTTTTCAAGGTAAAGTGTTATATTTATTGTAATATTTATATATTTCTCAAGTATTTAAGATGTATGAAACTGTGCTACTGTTTTTACGTGCCACTGACAAAACTTTTGAGCATTTTTCCCCTACCTCCATTTTTCCCATAAGCCCTGTGGTTTTTATTAGGTGATTATGCATAGCATGGTGACTTTTACGACACAAGTGTTGTATTATAGCAGAATTGACAACAGATGGACAATGGAATCACCTATATGTGGGTATATAATTCTAAACTGCCATATCACTTTGGAAAATAAATTGACAGTAACTTGCAAAGCTGAACATTGACATACCTTATAATTCAACAATTGTACTCCTACATATACAGCTGAAAGAAAGTACTGTACATACACATCAGGAGACATGTTCAAGAATATTCATAGCATCAGTATTCAAAATAGCAAAAATCTGGGAACAACATAAATGACAATCAACAGGATAACAGATAAAATGTTAAAATGTGACACAGTCACACAACAGAATATTACAGGGCAATAAAAATAAATGAAAATCATAACTATGGAGTGGGGAAAAAGCAAATTCCAGAAGATATGATGTATCACTTTATAAAGTTCAAATACATGCAAAACTAAACAATATATTGTTAGGCAAATATATATTTATTGCTTAGACAAATATATATTTCATATTTTACAACTTAAAAGCAAGGTAATGATAAACACAAAATTTAGGAAAGTGGTTACCTCTGTAAAAGAGGCAGAAAATGGAACAAGGAAGAACACATAGACAATGGTAATTACTACTAGTAACAGAAAAATGGAATAAGGAAGAACACATAGACAGTGGTTTTACTACTAATTTCCAGTTCTCGAGCTAACTTCGTAGAAATTCATTATATTATTAATCTAATTTTGTTTATTTAAAGTCTAAATACAAAATTTTAGAAAAACATTTTGTTTGATAAAGGAAACATTTTAATGCTTTCCAATGAAATCAACGTTTGCTTTAGTTTAACAATTATGGACAAAAGTACTTAAAAGGAATGAAAAATTTCCTTTATCATAGCAAAATGGTAGCATTTATTTACAGGTGATTAAAGTCTAGAAATGTTCCACTATAAAGCATTGACTACATCTTAATATTGATAGAGTTACTTCACCTAAAAGCTATTTTTTCAAATTACACCTCCTAACTTCTCTATTTCCTTTTAAGGAAATTTTCAGTAGGCCATAAGGTTAGAAATAAGCACAAAAAATCAATGTGTCCATTAGAAAAAGAAACTGAAATTATAGCTTAAAGGAAAGAAGCTGAGTCATTTCAGTAGAATGACAAACCATAAGCTTTCAAAGATGCAATTTTCTTCCCCCCCTCCTAATTTGTCAATTTCATGGTCATCCATTAAGAAGTCAAAATGTCTGTACTCAGCAAGTCCTCTAATACAGGTGTGTGGATGGTAGCATCTGTAATGTATAGGCTGTTTACTTTGCAAGAATTTTATCATTGGCATTGCTGCCTGTGCCTCTGAAGATAGTCTTTGATCAAATTCACTCAGGTGCTGATTTGCCTTAGGTCTGCCACTAAAACATAGATGCCTAAAGTCTACTTTTAGGCCTATTTCCTGGACCACACACACATCAGGGACCTTGTCTGGGACATTTTCAGTGAGGCATACAAAAGTAGGTCCCAACAGACCATGAACATCTCACATGTAAGTACCATGTCCCATTACTCTCTGTATCCCTGTGACCCAACACATTATTGATGAGCCCTGGTTGTAAAGGCAAAATGAAATCTTATATCTGGCACATAAATAGAGCTCCACAGACCTACCAACCCAAGTAAGGCCAGTGCCTAATTTAGGAATAGGTGGGTCAAAGATGAGATAGTTGTGCTTCATCTTCATATTAGTGTCCCTATAAGTCCTCTTCTAGCTCTAAGATTCTAGGGTTCAATAAGTTAATCCTACTGATTCCATCAGTTCCTATTAACTGATCAATCAACAAATATAGAAAAGTGCCTTAGCAGGTACTGTGGGGTGCCACTAAAAGATTTGGACATATTTCCTGTATCCAAAGAGCTCAGAGTCCAAGAATTTACATGGAAATGCAAAGGACCTAGAATAGCCAATACAATTTTGAAAAATAACAAAGTGGGAAGACTTACACTACCTGACTTCAAGAAAATACAAAGCTAGAGCAATCAAAGCACTGTGGTATTGATTTAAAGATAGACAGATATAGACTAATGGAACAGAAGAGAGTCTAGAAAAAGACCATATATACATCAATTGATTTTCAACAAAGGTGCAAAGGTAATTCGATGAGTAATAGACAGTCTTTTCAAGAAATATTAGTAGAACAACTGGATAATCATATGCAAAAAAAAAAGAGCCTCTCAACCCTTACTTCATACCATAAAACAAAATTAACTCAAAATGGATAACAGACTTAATTAAATGTAAGAACTAAACTTATAAAACTTCTAAAAGAAATCACAAAATCTTTGTGATCTTGTGATATGCAAAAATTTTAGACAGAACACATAAAGGGCAAGCCATAAAAGAAAAGATTGATAAATTGAACTTCATCAAAATTAAAAAGGTTCTTCTTTGAATGACTATTAAAAAAATGAGGAGGACCTGAGGAAGATGGAGGAGTAGAAAGCACCAGGAATCCGTCTCCCCACCTAGACAACAATCGCACTGGCAGAATCTGTCTGATATAACTATTTTGGAACTCTGGAGTCTACTGAAGGTTTGCAACTTCCAGCAGAAGGACTGGACTGTGAATTGAGGTGATTTTAGTCAATTTCAGCTCTTAGCACAGTAGCAACTACCCATCTCCCACCCCCACATGGCAGGTAGCCACGCGCCAGGAGCAGCTTGCATACCGTCTGACCCTCGGCACAGAGACCATGACCAAGTGGGATTTGTTCTTGCAACGCAGGGATGGTTCAACATACAAAAACCAGTCAATATTATACACATTAACAGAATGAAGAAACAAACAAACAAACCCACATGATCATCTCAATTGGTGCAGAAAAAGCATTGACAAAATTCAACACTCTTTCATGAGAAAAATACTTAGAAAGCTAGGAATAGAAGGAAATAACCTCAACAATATAAAAGCCATAAATGAAAAACCCATGGTGAACATTACTCAATGGTGAAAGACTGAAAGCTTTTCCTCTAAGATCAGCAACAAGGCAAGGATGCCCACTTTCACCAATTCTAGTCAAAATAGTATAACAAGTTCTAGCCAAACCAATTAGGAAAGAAAAAGAAATAAAAGGCATCCAATTTGGAAAGGAAAAAGTAAAATTATCACTGTTTGGAGATAATATGATCTTATATGTAGAAAACCTTGAAGATTCCACAAAAAATGGTTAAAACTACAGTTGGCCCTCTGTACCTGCAGGTTTTACATCCACAGATTTCACCCAACCATGGGTCCAAATTCTATCTACACTTGTTTAAACCTACATATGGGAAACCTGTCGAGAGCCAACTGTATTTATTGTACTAATGCTTTTTTATATAAAGGATTTGAGCATCCCTGGATTTTGTTAGGGGGACTCCTGGAACCAATCCCCCAAGGATACAGAGGGATGACTATAATAAATTAATTCAGAAAGTAGCAAAATACAAAGTAAATACACAAAAATCAGTTGCATTTCTATACACTAACAACGAATAATCTGAAAAGGAAATTACAAAAACAATTCCATTTACACTAGTATCAAAAATAATAAAATACTTAGGAATTCATTTAACCAAGAAAGTGATAATGAAAACTACAAAACATTGCTGAAAGAAATTTAAAAAGACATATAAATGGAAACAAATCCCATTATCATGGATTGGAAGACTTAATACTGTTAAAATGTTAGTACTACCCAAAGCAATCTACAGATTCAATGCAGTCCTATCAAGAATCTCAAGGGACCCCAAAAAGCCAGAACAATCTTGAAAAAGAACAAAACTGGAGGATTCACACTTCCTGATTTCAAAATTTACTACAAATCTACAATAATCAAAAGAGTGTGGTACTGGCATAAAGACAGACATATAGAACAATGGAACAGAACAGAAAGCTCAGAAATAAACTCTTGCATACACGGTCAAACGATTTTTGACAAGGGTGCCAAAGACCATTCAATGAGGAAAGGACAGTCTTTTCAACAAATGGTGCTGGGAAAATTGGATATCTGCACGCAAAAGAATGAAATTTGACTCTTAACTAACACCATATACAAAAATCAACTCAAAATGAATCAGAGACCTAGGGACTTCCCTGGAGGTCCGGTGGTTAAGACTCCGTGCTTCCACTGCAGGGGGTGCGGCGTGTCCAATCCCTGGTCAGGGAACTAAGATACCACTTGCCATGCGGCCAAAAAAAAAAAAAGGATCAGGGACCTAAATTTAAGGCCTGAAACTATAAAACTGTTAGAAGAAAACATGACAAAAACCTTACAACATTGGATTTGGCAATAGATATGACATCAAAGGCATAGGTAAAAAAAGAAAAAACAGACAAATTTGCCTTCATGAAAATTTTAAAATTTTGCGTATTAAAAGATGGCATCAGGGCTTCCCTGGTGGCACAGTGGTTGAGAGTCCGCCTGCCGATGCAGGAGACACGGGTTCGTGCCCCGGTCCAGGAAGATCCCACGTGCCGCGGAGCGGCTGGGCCCGTGAGCCATGGCCGCTGAGCCTGCGCGTCCGGAGCCTGTGCTCCGCAACAGGAGAGGCCACAACAGTGAGAGGCCTGCGTAACCGCAAAAAAAAAAAAAAAGATGGTATCAACAGTGTAAACGGCAACCCACAGAATGGGAGAAAGTATGTGCAAATCTGATATAGGAGATTAATATCCAGAACATATAGAGAACATCTAAAACTCGGCAACAACAACAACAAAACAAACAACCCAATTCAAAAATGGCCAAAAGAACTGAATAGGCATTTCTCCAAAGAAGATATGCAAATGGCCAATAAGCACATGAAAAGATACTCAATATCACTAATCATTAGGGAAATGCAAATCAAAACTACAATGAGATATCACCTCTCTCATTAGTATGGTTACCACCAAAAAAAAAACAGAAAACAAATATGGGCAAGAATGAAGAGAAACTGCAACCCCTGTGCACTGTTAATGGAAATGTAATTGCTATAGCCACTGAGGAAACAATATGGCAGTTCCACCAAAAAATTAAAAATAGGGCTTCCCTGGTGGCACAGTGGTTGAGAGTCCGCCTGCCAATGCAGGGGACACGGGTTCATGCCCTGGTCTGGGAAGATCCCATTTGCCGCGGAGCAGCTGGGCCCGTGAGCCATGGATGCTGAGCCTGCGCGTCCAGAGCCTGTGCTCCGCGACAGGAGAGGCCACAACAGTGAGAGGCCCACGTACAGCAAAAAAAAAATAATAAAAATAAAAAATAGAATTACCATATGATCCAGCAATTCCAATTCTGGGTATATACCCAAAAGAATCCAGAGCAGTGTCTTAAAGGGGTATCTGTACACTCATGCTCATAGTAGCATTATTCACAACAGCCAAAAGGTAGAAGCAATCCAAATATCTACCAAAGGATGAATGGATAAACAAAATGTGGTATACAGATACAGTGGAATATTATTCAGCCCTAAAAAGGAAGGAAATTCTGACACAGGCTACAATATGGATGAAACTTGAGGACACTGTGGCAAGTGAAATAAGCCAGTCACAAAAGGACAAATACTGTATGATTCCTCTTATATGCAGTACCTACAATGGTCAAATTCATTGAGACAGAAAGTAGAATGGTAGTTACCAGTGGCTGGGAGGAGGGGGCAATGGGGAGTTATTTAATGGGCACAGAGTTTCAGTTTTGCAAGATGAAAAATTTCTGGAGATTGGCAACACACAATATGAATATCCTTAACACTACTGAGTTGTACATTTAAAAATGGTTAAAATGATAAATTTTTATGTTCTGTGTATTTTACCACAATTAAAAGTAAAACAAAACAATCACCATGAAGTGGGCTCAGATAGGAGAATTCAGAAGGGGATGAGGGCCGACTCATGTGGCTGTACAAGTTGTCCTGCACAAGGGCACCTAGCCATGGGCTTGAAATCTAACCCACATTGTTCTCCAAGCCAAGCAAACCTAATTTGTAAAGAAGGAAGGGTAAAGGGAAGGAGGAGGAGGAGGGAGGGAGGAAGAAATTAAGAGAGACAGTAAGAAAGGGGGGGAGGGAGCCAGTAGAGCAAGGGGGA
>NW_006797481.1:4593023-4606145 GCF_000442215.2 Lipotes vexillifer | reverse complement strand
GGGGGAGGAGGGGGAGGAGGGGAGGAAGGAGGAGGAAAAGGTTCTACCCAGTGGGGTGAGTTTGTTCTCAGGACTTCTGCTTTAAAAGCTTCTGATTCTGTGAGAGAACAGCACTGGGTGGTTCAGAATTACTATTTAGGATCTGTGTTTCCCTTTGAAACTACAGTATGTGCAGCAGCACTAAACTGTCCTCTAGAAGATAAGATTGAGAGAACTGGATCACCTTTTTCTAATTCTCTCACTGAACTCCGTTTCCAGGCAAATGACATTATGCTGAAAAATTCCACCATTTCCCTCAGTTAAATGCTGCCTTCTTCTGAATGGAAATACTCTGGGAGTAGTTAACATATCAGTATTAACATTTATTGAGCTTTTTCTTTGTTCCTGGGACTGTTCCAAGTAATTTACATGCATTACTATACCATTTAATCCTGAAATGCCCCAGATGAGGTAAATACTATTTTTATACAATTTTTCCTTGTATAGATGAAGAATCTGAGACACAGGTTAAATAATAGTATAAGGTCACATGGTTGGTAAGGAAAGCTCTGGAAGTCCATGTTTCACTTTTTCTTCAATGATAGACATGCCCTTTCCCCATAAATAACCTTTCCTTTCAGAACAGAAGTTAAACAAATTAAATAAGAGCTGGCATTCTTTAGACCACAGCATCACCTTCTAAAGGGAGTTGGAGCCTGCTAAGGCAGCCTGAGGGGAGTTAAACAAGGAAAGGCTAAACAGGGCCAGCCCACTTCAAAGCAGCCCCTCCTACAGGGAAGTCCAACCCAAGGACCTGGGGTTCCTAATAACACTGAATTTCTTGCAGTTTCTGGCACATACCATGTTTCTTTCACTGTGCCTTTGCTCACGCTGTCCTTTCCACCAGGAAAACACCGCCCCTTGCCCTACTTTACCAGAATGACTCTGTCCCAACACTCAAAACTAAACTCAACTCCCATCCTCTCCAGGAAGGCTTCCATAAGCCGCCTTCTTCCCCAAGCCGTCTTCCTCCTCCCTGCCAGGATGAGCCTAGTACACCTCCCATATTCCATGGAAATTACTGCTTTTCTGTGTCCGTTTCCTCCAGTTAGGGAAGAGACTGTGCCTTATTTATGACTACCATTTACAGAGCGATGACTGCTTTCCATACATTATCTCATTTAATCCTAAAAACAATCCTATGACATGGATATTCTCAATCCCTTTTTTGCATATGAGGAAAAAGTCTTAGAGCAGGTATCTTCTCTAAGCTAATAAGTAATAGATAAAAGATTTAACTTAGATATGATACCAAAGCCTAGTGGTACATGTAACCACTGGAGTGCACAGCACTTCCCATATTCAGATTTGTATTCCATTGCTGCAACACAGTAGCCTGCAAATAACTGATGTTTAGGAAATGTTTGCTGAACTGATTTGAAGCCAATGATAAATGATAAATAACTTAAATGATAAGTAAATAAACCAATACACAGAAATAAAGGCACAGTATTTAAACACTGTGAAACTTTACTCCCTTTCAAGGCAAATTAAGCAAATAAAAACAAAGGGGAAGAAGAGGGTATTTTCTAGGGCCATCTGGCTGCACCTGATGCATAAGGATCTGCCGATCAAGAGGCAACAGTACCCAGCTGGTTTAGGTCATTGAGAGAAAAGCTGCACGCAGACAGCTTACATGCTGGAATAAATGAGCAAGGTGAGCAAATACCATTTTCTGGAGAAGCTGGGACTTATTTCACACTGCTGCTGTCTTCAGAGAAGATAATTTTTTTAAGCGAGGGGGAGATAAGGGAGGAACTGAGGCTAAAGGGTTTAAAAGAAAGGGGGATGTAGTACTTTCTTAACTTCATAGATGAGAAATGCCTGATTGAGGAACTGTTTCACCAGGGGCCCTGAACAGTGATATGTGAAGAAACTGGCAGAGCTGAAATTCTTCAACTCTGAGGGCTTCGCAATAAACACAACAACAGCAGCTAATATTTATAAAGCACTTACTATGTTCCAAATTCTGTGCAATGAGCATTAAATGAGACAATGTGCATTTTAAAAAAAAAGAAAAAAAAACTTAGCACAGTGCCCAGCACTGAGTCCTGCTTCAATAAATGTCAGTAGTCGTCTTCATGTCTATTATTATTAACATTACCACCCTCAGTTCACTTCTCACAACAACACAGGAGGTATATACTTTTATCATCCCCATATTACAGATAGGAACTAATTTTAGACAGGTGAGATAACAAACTCAGGTGCACACAATTAGAAAATGGAGGGAGCAGAGCACAGGACAGACAAGCCCTAGAGGGCAGAAGTGCTAGTGTAGTAATAATGTAGTAGTACTACAGCTACTATAGGTGATCCTGTGCTGAGCACTTCACAATCATCATCTTTACACCTCACACCAACCCTGCAAGGCATTATTACATCTTTTAAATATGAGGAGACTGAAGCTCAGAAAGGTCATACCCAAAGTCTCACAGCTGCTAAGTAGCTGGCCAGATTTAGACTCAGATCTACCTGACCCCAAAGGCTATACACTTCCATGACACTAGGCTTTCTTTGGTCATAAATTGTGCTGTAATGCACGCCCTAGGAAACCACTGTGGACACTGTATTGGGCCCCCCATACATTGGGCATCTACCGTGTGGATTGTACTTTGCAGGTATTATTGTGAAGAAGGCACACAGAAAGCCAGATAACTTGGCTTCTATGCATGACTCCAAGTTCAAAATCTAATGCTTCCTGTCAAGGGCATTCGTGTACTCAAGTAACTTGGTAACAAAAGGAAAAGAGGAGGGCTTCCCTGGTGGCACAGTGGTTAAGAATCCACCTGCCAATGCAGGGGACATGGGTTCGAGCCCTGGTCCGGGAGGATCCCACATGCCATGGAGCAGCTAAGCCCACGTGCTGCAACTACTGAGCCTGTGCGCCTAGAGCCCGTGCTCCACAACAAGAGAAGGCACCGCAATGAGAAGCCCACGCACCTCAACGAAGAGTGGCCCCCGTTCGCCACAACTAGAGAAAAAACCGCACACAACAAAGGAGACCCAACGCAGCCAAAAATAATTTTTAAAAAAAATTATTATTAGTCTAAGGTTTTAAAAAAAAAAGGAAAAGAGGAAACCACGGGTCTTTCCTGGAAAAATGGTTTGGGGGAAGGCTAACTTTTCAAAGAGATTATTTTGGGTAACCAAGTTTGATACAATTTAACTCAATGTGGAACTCAAGATAAGTGAGCTTCCCTGACAATAAACAAATCACAGAGTATCTCTTCTCCGGAGCACAGCTCTGTTCCACCACCACTACTCTGAGGCATTACACCGCTCAGATGGAAAAAAAAACAAAAAAAAACAAAAAACAGTACTATCCAGAAAAGACCTAGAAAATATCAAAAGGAGCAGAAGCTACAGTATCTGCCTTGATTTATTTTGGTGTCATAGATGTTGCTGCACAGTGCAAACGGTATGATATTTGCTGATTACAAGGCCAAGTAATATACTTCAGTGTGGACTGATGTATCATCAGCACTATAAGAAACTACAGGTCTTACCTTGTAAAAGAAAAAAAAATTTAATTTCAGCCCAATTTGTCAGTTCTTCCTAGGGTTTCATCTTTCCCAGTTTTCCCCTCCTCAGGAAAAAATCTTTAAAACCATTTCATAGATAAAAATAGGTTTGGAGTTTCACACGGGTAACCTTGTAATTTTGTGCTTCTTGGTTATTACTATGTGTTCCTTTAGAACACTTGGGTCAGTTGTCTAATTTGAAAAGCTCTGCTGACACCCTAAAGTGCTTGTTCTAATTGTTGCTTAACATACACATAAGAAACTTCTTAGAAGATAAGCAAGTGTTCATAATTGTTTCCCTGGTTTTAACTCAAAAAAGAAATGTAAATATATATTCTCATTAAATGAGCTGTGACTTTAATTACCGAAAAATGTTATTAATTCTGATAAGGATTATTCCAAAGGTAATAAAGATAAAAGCTTTCAAAATTAATTAAGCACATATTCATTAAACCCAAGGTAGCTTCAGTTTCTTTATTGAGCAAATACAATTAACACTTAATCTGAATCTCGATAAGTTACATAATCATGTGATTCAAAATAAAGGGAGGATACAACCTTGGCCTTCTCCGTTTTACATGGGAAAACATTAATGACGCTGACATCGGAGACAATTAGACAGTGTCAGCCAATTGTTTTTAGCCAGCTTTCTCTCACATCTGTGGTGTCTACAAGCAAGAAGGCTCATTGTTTCCACAGGCCTTCTTAGGGCCTTGGCTTTTTGTGTAAACCGTCAATCTTTTGGCGAATATCAAAGCCGTGAGGAAATTAGAACAGACCAGCTCTGCTGCCCCACACTAAAGCTTAGCAGGGTGCATCCACTATGCTACTAATTAGGCAGTGACCAACAAAATAACCTGTCAATGTCCGCTAGCCATTTCCCACACACCTGCATTTCATACCCTAATAAGCATACAGCAAGAGAGAAAAAGGGATAGCTGCTGAAGTGTGAAAAATGAACAAAATATAACAATGTTTCTATCCCCACCTATACTTCTGGCAATTACCATTTAACATTAGGGGGACTCAACATGTCTGAAGACTCACAATACAGTATCTGAAACTAAAACCCAGGGGGGAAGCCACACATTGAGACTGTATTAAGGTTTGCTTCGAAAATATCACACTAAGAAGAATCTAGAGTTATGTATAAAACCCAGGAAACTGAAAATGACCATAATTTAGATTAGGGACCAAGAGGCTGACTTTTTAAAAAACATTTTCCATTCAAGCCGTTGAAAAAGAAATGCATACTATTTTCTTCATCGTTTCCTTCCATAAAATGAAATATATCACAGGGCAGGAAATAGGTTGTCACATTTTTCCTTATACATTCCACCCTGATTCAGTAAATGTGTGATCACCATCATTCTTTTGACCTACCACATATTAATTTCTTTTTCAGGTCTCTATTTTTTCCCATGGATTCCCACTGTAGGTTCTGAAAGCAGCATTTTATTTTCTAGCATTTTCAATCACAGAGAAAACTACATGCCTTGGCAGTTGAGGAAGCTAGAAAGTGCAATATTAAATGGTTTGAAAACACTCCTCCTTTGCCCTTGATCTTTAAAATATATTTGAAAACTCTCATCATCCAGGTGTAGAAACTGGTTCCATTACATCTTTAACAACATTATTCTTAATAGATTCCAACCAGATCTCTATTTAAGATGCTTCCCAATTAGCTGGGTCATAAAATCTCTAATATCTTTATTGATTCCAATATTTCTGAACTCAAAAATACATACTATCTGAAAAAAAGTTTTTAGGGTAAAAATTAAAAAGTGTAACAATCTGGTTATTGTGATCAAAATATAAGCAATACTAACTGGACGCCTCTCAAATTGAAGGGTTAAGAAACAAACAAACTTTGCACAATGGCTCTCTCCACTTTATTTTACCCTAAACAAAGATTTTGTAGTACAGGTATCCATATGATAGATTTCTTATGAAAAGGCTACTGGCTTTTAAGACCATATAGCCATTGGAGCAGCTCCTTTTTGTGCCTAGGGATCCAGCTGAACTTTTTTAAAAACAGAGAACAAGAGAAATGTAAGGACAAAATTGTTATGTGAAGAAACATCACTTCATCTCAATATGTGCCAAGAAATAGGCTATATTGTGAGAGAATCCTTGATAGAATCACACACAATACAGACCAACATTCAAACGGTATTTGTTAGATACTTCTGAACACTACTTTTCTTTTCATTAGACTTTATCCAAAAACAGCATTTTCGATTATAAATAAAAACTTTCTCCACCTCTTCCTACTTGAACTCAAGTACAGAAGGCCCCTATTTAAAATGCAGCTCTGGAGCCGCCACCAGGCTGCCTGTTCAGCTGCCAGTGGCTTTTGTGTACAAAGATGTTAATTGGTCCTAATCCCCTCCTAGAAGCTGTTTTGGTAGCCTGACCTGGCACCCTGAAGAAGGACACCTTGGTGTGAAAAACTAAAGGGTCCATTGAGGAGGGAGTGAAAGGCAGCCAAGCATTCCAACACATTTTAATTTCAGGAATTAAAAAACAGGAACATCATCATGGCGATCCTAGAGAAATCTTAAAAAGCTTTAATAACAGTGAAGTAAGTCCTGCAAACACCCAATCTACACACACACACACACACACACACACACACACACACACACACAAGGAAAACCCCGAGCTGGGGCAAAAGGAAATTCAGATTCTCAAATTATAAACTTGTTCAGCTTATAAACTCGTTCTCTGAAATTCAAAGACTGAACCTGACTAGTTGAGACACTTATTTTTTCTGTCTTATTTTACCAAACTGACATGCTTATGAAAGTCAGACTCCCACTCTGTTCAACCCACCCAAAGATTCTGCTAGAATATATGGTCTTATTTGGTTGAAGTATAGTATCTATCTCAATGACTAAATCTGTATTATAACTCAGTTTCTAGAAGAAAACGTGAAGAGAAGAAGAGCAGTAATTCTTACGGTAAACTTTTAATTCACTCTAGTACATGTCACATAAGCAATCTTTTCTTAACACACTATAAAATACTATCTATATTATGTACCAGCTTAAAGAGTATACATTTGATACCCTGGGTGGCAAATTATGCTAATGGATGCGTGATCTACACCTGTGGGGTTTTGAATTTTTTGACAGAGTTCACAGATCAACTTCATGGGTCAAAGGAGTCTGCCTTTCACCTGATAAGAGCAGAAAGATATGAAGGTTATGGATTACTAAAATGGCACCAAATGCCAAATACTCAAACATGACCTAGTTTATATTTTAATATCCCACACTGATTCCTGAAGGTTGCTGTTTATTTTTTTCCCATTAGCACATCAGATACAGGTAAGGGCAAGAGAGTCAGAAGGCTGCCTCTAGTGAGAACATCTGCAAGGTGCATCATTTAAAGTGGAGTAGAACGTCCTCAAAACTACTGAAGAGTCACAGAAAGGGAATGGAAAGCTTTTCTGGCAGTGAATGGTCATTCTAAAAGCAGAAGAAGGCATTCAGGTGTGCTTTTAAGTCTGAAATTTGAGATGATCTAGCCTGTGGAATAAGAGATTCCAATCATCAAGATGGAGTTTGTATAATATAATCAGATATTAAAGACAAAAACAGCAGCCCTATTGTGGTCGTAAACATCTTTCCCACAAACCACTACACTCATCCCACTACATCTTTTTTTTTTTTTTTTTTTTTGTGCGGTACGTGGGCCTCTCACTGTCGCGGCCCCTCCCACCGTGGAGCACAGGCTCCAGACGCATAGGCCCAGTGGCCACGGCCCACAGCCCACGGGCCCAGCAGCCCAGCGGCATGCGGGACCCTCCTGGACCAGGGCATGAAACCGTGTCCCCTGCATCAGCAGGCAGACTCCCAACCACTGCGCCACCAGGGAAGCCCCCACTACATCTTTTTTAAACATTCACCAACAGTAATAACCACTGACCATGCCAAAATCCACTCTGAATATAAGTATCAAACATGATCATGATGTGGACCTTACAAGACACTCTCCCAAGCGATTCCTTTGTCACTTAGCAAATAAAAAGGAAAGAATGCAGGACTTGAAAAGTTATTCACTTTCAAACTCAGTATCTATGCTCCCTGAATCCCCTCCAAACACGTCTTCCTACTGGTGGAGATAGTCAATTAATGCTCCATCACACAAGCCAACTTCTTAGTGACAGACCAGCCCTGAACGAGACATGAGTGGCTGCCTCCTTTATATCCCTATTTTTGAAAGTCCTAAAATCTATAAAGACCTTAACAGTACCTCATACAGAAAAATCCAAATAGTATAAATAAAAAGTACAATGTCTCTTCCAAAATAAAATCTCATTTAAAAATTATTTAATGGAGGGCTACCATCTACCAATATCACTTCATTTGTTTTTGGTCTCAGGATATTTAGGCCAGAACTTAAATAACTTATCCAAATTCAGGGTTGTTAAAAAGTGGGGTTAAAATTTGAGTCATGTCTGATTCCAAAAATCACTTTCTTTTCACCCCACCACGACACTATATGCCTCTCCAAATTATTTTAAAATCTTATTAGGTAATCAGAGAGAAGTGAAATATAAAGATGCTAGTCTTTTCAAATGTCTAGCACTAGCATAATCATATGGTAGGTGCTCAATAAATATTTGTTGAATTAAACGTTATTGGCCATTTCCTTTCTCTTATCTTTGAAGCCCAG
Source organism: Lipotes vexillifer (assembly GCF_000442215.2). Taxonomy (NCBI): domain Eukaryota; kingdom Metazoa; phylum Chordata; class Mammalia; order Artiodactyla; family Lipotidae; genus Lipotes; species Lipotes vexillifer. Next base: position 4,597,899 of record NW_006797481.1, on the reverse strand, counting down.
GTTAGAATTTTAATTCTTTCTTATACTAAGCTGGGGGGCTCTGGACAAGTTAGTTCACCTCTATGAGCCTGTCAAATGGATAAATAACTGCCTATCAGATTGTCATAAACAGTAAATACATGTAAAGCATCTGGCACACATTAAATCAGGGTCTGGGAAACAATGACTGGCAGTTTACAACCACCTGTTTTGTCACTAAAGTTTTACTGGAACACTGCCACACTCATTCATTAAGGTACTACTGCTTTCAGGCTATAACAGCAGAGTTGAGTTCAATAGAGACTGTATGGTCCACAGAGCCTAAAATATTTACTATCTGGCCCTTTACAGAAAATGTTTGCCAAAACCTGAAGTAGGTAACCAATTAACGGATGTTTCCTTTCCTTTATTGAGTGAGATCACTTCAAGTTGAGTGAACTACATTTTTTTTTAAGTTTTTAAGAGCCAAGTACCATGCTATTAACACGCATCCCTATATATCCAGCCTGCATAAAATAAGATCTGTATGTAATACATATCAGTGGAAAGAGACACAAGAAGAGCTGGGCACAGCTCTGAAGCACAGGCTGGAGGATTGGATTATGCTTATCTCCAGGGCATGGGACTCAATGGCTGCCATTCATTTAGCTAGGGCATTTCTTCCAGGTTATGGAAGAGCTTCTTGAAGAAATGATTTCTGAGCTGAAATCTAGAGGTTGAGTTAGCTAGGCAGGGAATTTCCCTGGTGATCCAGTGGTTAGGATTCTGAGCTTCCAGTGCAGGGGGCACAAGTTCGATCCCTGGTCAGGGAACTAATCCTGCATGCCGTGCAGCACGGCCAAAAAAATAAAATGAAATAAATAAAAAGAAAAAGAGCTAGGCAAAAATGGACAGAATAAGTATTTGAGTAAGCAGAAACAGCTTATCAAAGATTTTGAGGTGGGACCGATCTTATGAAGCAGCTAGCGTGGCTGAAGCATAGTGAACAACATAGAAAAAGGTAAAAATGAGGTGGGGAGTGGGGTAGGTAGTCAGGATGGAGTCCCATAATGGAGGACCTTGTAGGTCTCAGTAAAAACTTTGGATTTTAGACTAAGACCTAAGTGAGTTAAGAAACCATTGAAGGATTTTTTTTTTTTTCCTGCGGTACGAGGGCCTCTCACTGTTGTGGCCTCTCCCGTTGTGGAGCCCAGGCTCCGGACGCTCAGGCTCAGTGGCCATGGCTCACGGGCCTAGCCGCTCCGCGGCATGTGGGATCTTCCCAGACCGGGGCACGAACCCGTGTCCCCTGCATCAGCAGGCGGACTCCCAACCACTGAGCCACCAGGGAAGCCCCCATTGAAGGATTTTAAATGACATAATCTGATTTATATTTTAAGATCACTTTGGTATTTGCATAATGATTAAATGAATTGGATTATGATTAAATGAATAGATGGGGAAGAGTTGAAATAGGAAACTTCCATGACTGAGAACAGGCTAAAATCCAGGTCTCCTAATTTTCAGTTAATTTTATTTTCACTATAGTGGGCTATTTTGGAGAAAGCAGCTCACATAACATTGTATCTGGGTCTTTTCCAAGCTTTGATTAGTTAATCTGGAAGGAGCTTCAGGGATAGCAGCTACATGGACCAGTAGTCTGGGTGTGAAGACTTAAAGGACAAGGTGATAAACAAAAGCTCTTCTGTCATAAGCCTCAGGAAATCAGCTGAATTGGAGAAATATGGTTCAGCTGCCCAAGGAATACAAGAACAGCTATAGAATGAATAGCCAGAACGTTGGCCTAAGAAAACCAACATATGATTGCACCTAGGATGAAAAAAGGCAGGCCAATAAAATGTCTCAATTTTTAATTCTGAGAAACAACTGAAGAAATTTCAAGTGGCCGAGAGAGCTAACTTATTCTCTGTGGTCCCAAGAGGATAGAGCAGGGCCAATGGGTAAAAAAAACTAATGGAAGACACGTTTTTATCTTGCCACGAGGCAGAACTTTCTAACACAAAGCTGCCCAAAGAGAGAACCGCCTGTTCCTGACCAGCTGATTTGAGTCACTTCCTTACCAGTATACTATACTAAGTACTGGAGTAAGCTCCCCACCACTAAATGCTTTTAAACCATTTGGCTGAATTAGAGGACTACAAAAGTGCCTTCCAACAGGAGAATGGATGGTTGCCACAAAACCTGAAAGTGTCTATGCATTAAAGTATACCTTTCTTCTCCTCCCAATTATTAAAAAAACAACTATTTTTAAATGGTAGAAGTAAAGCCAACAGGAAAGTTGAAACTTTTGCCCCCTTTCACAGTGAAAACATTTTCTGAAAAATGACCCATCTACATAGCAAGCCTAGGACGCTGACTTTCCCACCTCTAGCTAAGGCACAGACACTGCTGTGTCCTAAGGAATAGGATGACCTGCTGTCTGCTCTCATCAGAGCACCTAGTGTGACAGAGGAACACCCAAGGGTCTTACATTTCAAATAGGACAGTAATACAGCTGTCCTTTCAGATTCCTGTGAATCAAATCTCAGATACCAAGGTATTTCAAATACTTTATTAAGTCTCAGGCAGAGATCAAGATTAATTCTTTATTAGGCTCTACAAAGACTTAGGCATTGCTACTCAAATCTTACACGCTAAAATTAATTCAGTCCAAATGTTCAGGGACTCATTTTCCTCTCACTTCAAATACCTGAGGAAATGGGCTGCCAGTGAAAAGCCCTGCATTGTTAGAAAATCCAAACCACGACATGCTTCCTGGGATCTGAAAATTAGCAGGAGCTCACCCTCCAGCTTCCTGTCCTAGTGTTTTCTTGCTTTTTTTCCCTCTCAAACAAGTGGATCTAGTTACATTTGTTTCACCTCTCAGATATTTCGGCAATTTTCCTTTCTGAACAGAAGAATTCAGTTCCTTTCTTAACAGTCCAAGCAGGAAAGGCAGGTGAAAAAGTTAACTGAAAAACACTAACAGTGCCGGTACCATAATTACCCAAGGAATATAAAGCTCTATTCTCTCAGTGATGAAAAAGGGGAATTACACATGTAACTTCCATTAACATTAATGGGACTTACCTACATAAATCCCTTAAGCGTCAGTGGGAAGAATGGACTCAGCATAACTATTAGCCCAGCACCTTTACTCTTTCAGTCATTTCTATTATATGATTAAAAGGCAAAGAGACGGGTGCTCTGCAAACCAGAACCAGATGAAGCTTCACTCCACAGAATTTATTGTCACCTTCTTCTTCAGGTCCATTTCTCTAGAATGGTTATAAAAACTGAGGCCTTTATTTCATTTTCTTGCCTTTTTCATATTTGACCTGATGGAAACAGAACTTAATATGCCACACAGTTTTTCACATGAGTTTTCCCTTAGTGGTTATGGGTTTTAAAGCTACTGTTTCTGCCCTAGAATGCAATTATCAGCAAACCATGCTGAAAAATAATTCTTAGCTAGATACACCGCTGAGCAACAGCTTAATGGGGGAAGACACTCTTGTACCCAAATCATTAAGACACAAAGCAAAAGGTGAGGAGTATTACTGCGGAAGCACAAGTTTAAAATGCTGAGAAAGGAAACAAATCTTAATGGGGATGAAAGGGAAACGTTATGAAAGAGGTGGTTTTGAACTGGGCCTTGAAGGCCAAGTAAAATAATCTCCAACACAACCTCAGGACCAGACACAAATACAGGAAACACTTAAAGAGCAAACAAGGAGGCACAAAATAATAGTAAAGATGGTGGGTTTGGTGCCAGATAAGCCTGGGTTTGACTTCTGGTTCTGACTAGCTGTGTAACCACACCAAGCCTCAGTTTCCTCATCTACAAAATGTGAATAATAACACCTACTTCATAAGGTTATTGAGAAAGGTAAATAAGGCAATTGTGAAGTTTACTAAAGTCTCAGCCCTACATCTGGTAATATTAATTCACCATTCATTTGTTACTATTACCATTACAATTATTCATCTTGAATAGCCTCCAAATTATTTAGCATTAATAGCTTCCATAGTAAAAGTCTGATACGTCTGATTATTCCTAGGAATTACATGAGTTGGATTAGATTCCGACTAGGCTTATCTCCCCTCCCTTCAACATGCACTCTTGGAGCCCCACCACCACTTTGATCACCACACATCACATCACACCTTACCTGAAATGCACAACGCTCCTCACAACAAATCCTCCCTCACATCCCAGATCCACATTCCCCGCCCAGAAATCTGTCCTGGACCACCTGAACCAAAGGGATCTCCAAAACCATAAAATTAATCTGGTGAAAATCCTATTCGGTAAGTAGATTAGGAATTCTTATTCTTATTTATAGGTGAAGTAACCAAGGTCCAGCAAGGTCAAATGATTTGCCCACAGTCACGTGGCTAGTATTTGGCAGAGCCAGGACTAGAATCTCTGTCTTTTGATTCCTAGTCCCATTTCTCATAACTTCAGGACCTTAGTCGAACTTAATCCAATGATGAGCCCACCATGATTATAGTATATTTTTAAAACAAGGTGAGAACAATCACACATGGGATTGTTTTTCAGGTTTTTTTGGCTTGGGCTTATGACCATAAAATGATCATGGTTTTAAAACACCAGATCAACTAAATTAAATAACAAAACAGTTCTAATGATGTCCTACATTGAGACCAGAACCACTGAGGGACAGCAGAAACAGAGCCATCCCTAGGACTCTACACCTTGTGCAATCCTCCCAGGCACAAACCTTTAAGATCAACAAGTAGGGAGACAGCTGGGGGTAGAAACAGAAGAATCAGCTGCTATAGGATATAATTTAGGCTCCCTAGCGTGACATTCAAAACCAAAGAAAAGTTCCCAGCTACCTTTCAAACCTCACTTCTACTACTCCCTTACTTACAATTTGCGGGGGGGGGGGGG
>NW_006797481.1:4578887-4592732 GCF_000442215.2 Lipotes vexillifer | reverse complement strand
GGGGGGGGGGGCATCAGTCAAGAGGTTAAAGAATTATATATTACCATGGATACAAATCTATTAAATTAGTGGATGTTAGAAAAGTGACACTAATAGGGTGAGGGAAGTATAGAGGTGAGAAAAGCTCGACTTTGTACAGACATGGGTTCATATTCTGGCTCTACAAAATTTTCACTGTAGTATATTAATACCTTGGGCAAATTATTTAATATGAGCCTCATTTTTCTCACCTGTGTGTGTATGCCATCTCCCTCAGAGATTCTTAAAGTGGTCCCTGGACCAGAAGCATCAGCACCATCTAGGAACTTGAAAGAAATATAAAATCTCAGACCACACTGAAAAACCTATAGAATGAGAACGCTATACTCTGGTGCTGGGCCCAGCAGTACGTCTTATTACAAGCTCTCCTGTACATTGTAATCATCTGGACAGCCTTTTACAAATACTGATGTCTTGCTCCCACTCCCAGAGATTCTGATATAATTAGTCTGACGCATGGGTCTCCTATTTCTAAAGACCACCCCCAACCACTGCTCCAGATGACTCTAAGGTGTAGTCAAGGTTGAGAACCCTTTCCTTAGAGGGTTGTTGTAAGGGTTAACTGATTTAAAATCTTCAGCAATTAGCACAATGCCTTGCACACCGTAAACACACAATCCATGCAAGTGTCCCTCAATAGAAAATATCTATTTCATAGTGTTTTTGTTAAAATTTCAGATCAGAAGGAAATAAACCAAAACATTAACAGTAATTTTCCCTGAGTGATGGGAATATGGGAGATTTTTTAAATTTTTCTTTTTTATACTTTTCCAAAATTTCCAAAAGCATTAACATGTATTACATTTGTAATCACAAAATTAATGAAGCTAAATTTTAATAGAGAAAAGAATATTTCTTCTGAGGCTCTTACCTTATAAACATGCTCCTATAATTATCCTGTCTGTCAATTAATCAACGGGGAAATTACATTATTTTCACTTTACAGATGGAAAAACTGAATCAGAAGTAGAGTCTACCTGAGTTTATACAGGATTCTGATGATAGTTAAGGTAAAAAAACTAATATTAATGATCACAACTAATTTCTCTTTTCTGGAACACCTCTCACATCCCTTGGAGAACAGTATTGTCTCAGTATGACATAAGATGGGGAACTGGAGGCATCAGTGCTGTTCAGTTCCATTTGATCCCTAAGAACTACCTTGAGTCTCCACCACCACTTCCAATGGTCCATGTAAACCATCCCCACTTCAAAAACAATCCTAGCAACTGCTCTCACACATTGCTGCCACAATCGAAGAGGTGATCACTACTAAGCAACTTGGATTTGTAAGGACCACTGCAAAACCAAGGAGTCATGGAAAAATCAGACAGGAAGTCTGATTTTTCTTTTGTAGTCCCAGCTCTCAGATATGAATAGCAAAGTAGCAACAGCTATTATTTATGCACTGTTTACTATGTCCTAGGCACTAGGTTCAGCATTTTACAAACATTTACAAAATGGGTCTAGATTAGAGCAGTGGTTCTCAAACTTTAGAGCATCAAAATCACCTGGAGGGCTTGCTAAAACACAGATTACTAAACCTCAGCCCCAGGAGTTCTGATTCAGCAGGCTTGGGATGAGACCTAAGAATATGCATTTCTAACAAGTTCCCTGGTAATGCTGAAGTTACAATTCAACCACACTTTGAGGACCACTGGATTAGATCATCTGGGTACTTTCCAGCTCTGATACTCTGTCTGAACGCAAACCCCAATTCACATCCTAAGGCCCCACACTGAGACTTAGAATTGAACCCTTATCTATGAAACGGAAACACACTCACGGACAGAGAACAGACTTGTGGTTGCCAAGGGGGAGAGGGTTGTGGGGGAGATGGAGCGGGAGGTTGGGATTAGCAGATGTAAGATATTAGATACAGAATGGATAAACAACATGGTCCTACTGTATAGCACAGGGAGCTATGTTAATATCTTATGATAAACCATGATGTAAAAGAATATTTTTAAAAGAACGTATATATATGTATAACTGAATCACTTTGCTATATAGCAGAAATATTGTAAATCAACTAAACTTCAATAAAAATAAATAGATGAAAGAAAGAAAGAAAGAAAGAGAGAAAGACAGACCTGAACCCTGAAAATTCTCAATGTACTTGTCACAATCCCCCATGACCTCCATCTGGTCCAAATGAAAGGTTTCTCTTTAAATGTGAATCCAGCAAAGTCAATGCAAGGGCACGTGAGGTATCTGTGGTGACCCTCTGCAGTGGGAAAGGCACAAACCAAGTCCCAGCTCCCCAAGCACATAGCAATTTTCTTAATAATAAATTCCTGATCATCAGAAGCAGGGCCACCAGTCAATCAGAGAGACATTCAACAAAGCACCCTAGCCCTTCATTAATCTCTGTCTTTTCACACTACAAAAAGGCTGATAGTGTACATTAGAGCCTTTTCCTCCCACCACAAACAGAGGGCCTGGCCTGCTATGATAAGAAAGCACAATACTAAAATGTATCAGGACCTTACAGTGCTTTAAAATTTACAAAGCATTACCAAACCCATACTTTCATTAAGGTTTCATAACAATACTCTGAAGTAGGTATTATTATTGTTTTATAGCTGAGGCAACGAAGGCTCAGATAGGCTTGATGATCTGGCTAAAGCCCCACAGTTAATGAGAAACAGAACTGGAACTAGAACCCAGTTCTCCTGCCTCCGAGCCTAGGCATACTTCCACTGCCTCTTGATCCAAATTAGGGAAAAGTTCAAATTAAAATTTATCTTCCTGACTCCCTTCTTCCTTAGCATATTAGCAAGAATGAATCATTATGGGTAACTACACGAAGAACTCTAATTGCAGGTCTCTGAAAATGGAGAAGTTTAATTACATAGTTACGTATGTGATTTATCAACCAGTTTTGATCATTGACAATTCTCTTTGAAGAATTCTTTTCCTCTAAAAATTAAAATAATATATTTTAAAATCTGCCCTGGAATGCTTTGTTTTCATTCAAATAAAGAGATGACTATTTCTTATAAGTGTCATGATTTCTAGGCAATTGGTCTAATGTCAGACAGGCATTAATTCCTGGTAGATTTATCATGATTAGGTCTGAAACTACAGAGGCTTTATTTAGAACACTAGTCATTTTCTGGACAAAGCGAACTAACAGAAGTGGAAGGGGGCATTCTTTAAGAAACTCTAAACCTTCCACTCCTAACTCTCTTGGGCAGGAATCACCTCCAAATACCACCCATCTTGAACGATGCTGGCACAAATTTGGTTTTGCCCTAGGGAGGGAAAAGCTGATGGGCCATCATGTCAAAGGACAGAAAATGTCAAAGTTCTCCAGTACTACTGAGGCAGGCCAAGAATGAGGAATGAGCCTGATGTCCACAAAAGCAAGGTCAGGGCTTTGAATCAGGACTGGGTCTCAGGGACTCCGACCAACACCTGAAGCAGTCTGCAACAATATGCCAATCTGCCTCTGAATTCCCCAAGAGGGTTAGGCTCCTGCTAATCCTTTCCCCCAGGTCCCAATAGGGCCAGTCTTGACCATCATTGAGACTTTCTTCTGTTTTCTACTTTACCAGTAACCACAGGCATCACTGCTCAGAGAAGTTAATTAAAAATAGCACAGCTTATACATGGTAGAATCAAGATTCAAGCACAAGTAGAATCTCATTTATTTAGTCCACAAATTTTCTAAGTGCCAGACACTGAGCTAGGTGATGGGTAGAATAACATGAGCTTTAAAAGTGTCATCAGGAAATGGAAAAGGGACTGTGGTTGCAGGCTCAGAAGAAAGCAGGGCTGCCAGCAGAAGACAGAACATGGAGGATATACGAATACCACTCATGTTTCCTTGTGTTAAAACTGCTCCTGCATGCAGACAAACTCTGCTGGTATGAAAAGCAGCCTGTCCTGCCTTTTCCCCCTTCTACTACATCCTCCTCAAAGACGACTTGATTTGCCACAGCCCAGGCAGGACTTCCTCTACCTGGGGAGAAAACTACACACTAGGCAAGAAGCAGGCCCTTGGAGAGGCGGGTTGCTCTTCTACACTCCAGAGCTTGCTTTAGAGCAGTCACTTACTGATAGTAGCCTATAAAATGGCAATTTACCAAACAGCACTAATTTAGAGCCTGGTCCTTGAAGAGTTAACACACCTCCCTCCAGAGGTGCCTAACTTCTTGCCAAGACAGTCTAAAAGGAGATCTGTCCAATGCACTACAATTCTTCCAAGCTGTGCAAGCCTTCTGCTGCCTTCATATAAGGTATCAAAAATGGAGATGCGGTGGCCTGGGGGACAAGAGGACTGGGTTCTAGTGCTGGCTCTGCCAATTGAGTCACTCTATAATGAGTCCTTTCCCCTTTCTGTGTGTTTGCCCAACTTTAAAATGAAGGCAGTGGGATTTTAATTTCTAAATATCCTTCCAACATTGACAATCTAAGACAATTATTCTTCTCTTTTGGGGTCATAGATTCCTTTGAGAAATCTGCTAAATGATCATCTCCCCACAAAACTATGCCTATAATTCCATGGAAAATTCATGGAATTCCTGAAGTTCAAACTAATATTCTTAGTCCAGGAAGGACTTTGAAGTCAGCTAGGTCTGGGATTGAACCCTGGCGATATCCATCCCCATCCCTCATCCTTTCCCTCCCCCTCTTTCCATGTGTAAGTCTCTTACCTTTGGGCCTCATCCAGAAAAATGTCACCAGTGACACCTACCTTGAAATATTGCTGTAAGACTGAGAAATAATTACAGACAAGTGTCTGTCCATACTTTGTCCTTTCAGGCTCAAATGTGACATTTGGCCAAGATTGTGAGATCTTCCTAAGAGAATGTGATTGAGAAATCAAAATGTTACCCTTTTTTAAGGTGCTTAAAAAAAAAAAAAAAAAGGTAATGGCACCTGTCATGGGTGCTCAGAGAATGTTAGTTTTCTTTCTTTCCCACAATAAACAGCAGTTATCTGTGCACTTCAGGTGTTCCATAAATGTTGTTGCTTGACTGTCAATACTATCTTAAAATTCCCTCCTCTGTCAAGTTGTTCTGGCAATGGGAGATCTTTCCTCACACTCAACTGGACTATTTCAAGTCTCCAAACATCTCTTTGTGTCCAGTCTTTCCTTCTATATCTCATCCTACTTAGCACTGTCACATTAATCTTCCAAAAATGAACACTTATTGTGACATGCCTCACAGCTCACAAACTTTTAATAATCTACCATGTTTTTAAGCATTTCACTAATTTCCTCAAGTGAAATAATAATGGCAGCTCACTTTATTGAGCTCTTACTATATGGCAACCACTGATTAAGTGAATACATTATTTCATTTAATCCTCTAAACAGGCCTACAGGCAATTTAGTATATAGAAGGTTAAGAGTATAATCTCTAAAGTTTGCTTGAGCTTGACTCTGATTCCATCACTTACTGGCTATATAATCTTGGACAAATCATTTAACCTCTGTGTCCTTCACTTTCTCATGTAGAATGGAGATAATTATAGAAAATGGCTTATAGAATACCGCAACAAATTTAAGGCAGGAGCAGACATAAAAATCCAACTGTCATCTATAAAGTCAGACATGCCCATGATTTGCAAACACATTTTTAAAATGCCATTACTAAATTTTGTTTGGGATAATATAGTTACTTTTTATAAAACTGTGATTTATTTTAACATGTTTATCATTTTTAAATGAACTAATAAATATATTTTTGAAACGTCTGCCTTTTCATTTCTAGTAAGGTAACTATCAATAGATATAATCCATGTAACTAAAATCTCTTTGGAGTACTCAATATTTTTTAAGAGTGTGAAAGGTTCCTGAAGAAAAAGATATAAGAATCACTAGTGTGAAGTATAAGAAAATGACGAGGGTAACATTTTGATTTCTCAATCACACTCTCTTAGGAAGATCTCACAATCTTGGCCAAATGTCACATTTGAGCCTGAAAGGACAAAGTTAAAACTGCTGTGTTGAATGTCATTGGAGATTACTGTGGGTGGTGGTAGGGAATCATTAATGGACTTCCTGATGATCCACAGGAAGTGACTCTCCCTTACAAGCACTCTTTACCAGTGACTCTCTGGTAAACTTCTCAGGGTATGGAAAAAAAAAAAGGAAAGAAAAAGAAAGAAAAAGGAAATGGCTTTATAGAGATATGAAGATCAAAGAAGATGATAGATAGAGAGATAATTTATATATAAAATTTAGAACGGTATCTGCCGCATGGCAAGTGCTAAATAGATATGAACTATAAGAGCTATTTTTATTTTGCTCATTTTACAAATGAGGAAACTAAGGCCCATGTAAGTTATAAAGCAACATTGCCCAAAGCCAGTTACCCCTCCAAAACTGTGTATTGGCAAGTGTCTTCTCTGATGGTTTGAATTATTTGTCCTTCCTTCAAAGTCTTCCAGAATCTAACTCCAACTTACACTGTTGGGTACTTATACAATTCTTTCTTCCCACCTAAATTTATTCTCCAACTTCTGAATGCTGGGGCATTTACTTCTCAAAGGCAGAGACTGGAATTGTCTAGATCATCCATGTATTTCCAGTACCTATCACTACCTAGGTCAGAGCATATAGAAACAGCTCTGCTCAACAAATTTTAAATATTTGTTAAATAAACTTAAATTACATCTCCATTTAACCCTCACCATTCATTGGTTTACAATGCCAATTATCTTTTTTATCTCTTTCAGTAGTCAATAAATATTTATAGAGCATCTATCGTATACCAGGTACCACATTAGACAATTTTTCTTTATATTTCCCATTTTATCTAACATAATACCTACATGCTACCTACTGGGAGCTCAATAGTTGTGTAAAGATTATAAAATGGAACCATTCTCCTCCTCAGACCACATGAGAAGGCAATTGCAACAAAACATCACCTAAGAAGTACTCTAGCCAAATATGTCTAATTTCCAGTTCACAGGAAATATGGGGGATTGAGCAACAAGTTAAATGACACCATGAGGAAACCAAAACATGGTGACTGTCCCTTGGCCTTAATACTTCAGGAAGGGCATTTCAAATGGCTTCATGTTTGCATGTTTCAGCGCTGGAGCATAGGAATAGACTCTGGCGTCCACTGTCAGATGTTCATCAGCTACCACAACATCAAGTCTCTTCAGCAGGTCATTCTTTGGTAAGGAAATTACATCCACCAATTCTCTATTTCATGGCTTTGGCTCAGGCCTTAACATTTTCAGAATCATCTTCATTGATAGTTACTGTTGTGATGTGTGTGGTACAATTTGAAAAATCCACAATGCATTTCATTCTATAAGGCAGCTGGCCTAGACTTCCCAAAAGTCAGTATCATGGGGGGAAAAAAGAAATCAGACAACTGTTCTAGATTAAAAGAAACAAAAGTGATATAATAACCAAATACCATGCAATAACCCAGATTTGATCCTGGAGTTAAAAATATATATAAGACATTGTTGGGACAAATTGGGGAAATTTTAATACATAATGGATTCAGGTAATATTACAAAAATATTATTAATTTTCTTAGATGTGCTAATGGTATTATAGCTGTGTAGCAGAATGTCCTTAGGAGATACATTCTGAAGTGTATAGGGAACAAGTGTCATGATGTTTGCAACGTATTCTCAAATGGTTCGGAGGAGGGCAAAAGGATAGTGAAGTATATAGAGAAAGTGAGAACAATAAAACATGCATGAAAATGTTTTAAAAGGTAGATTTTCATGTGATGATTTATGAAATCAAAGGGACTCAAATATACTATCTTAATGAACTAACTTTGAGATTCCAACCAGTCAATCAGTCAACAAAGGTTGAAGTGTATACCACGTATCAGACCTAGGAATAGCAATCCAAACAGTTAAAACAAACTCAAAAGAATGATGAGAACTCTCAATCTTTTGGATATTTTTAAATTTAAGAACAATAATAATTAAAGCACTTTATTACATTTTTTTAAAAACAGACAGTTCAGCCAATGCTTCTACCCACTGAGGGAAGTGTTAGGAAAGGTAACTGTTCCTTTAACTCTTACAACTCAAGAAAAAAGTAAAGTTAATCTGAGTGGTGAGCACTAATATTCATGGAACCACTATGTGGGTGCCTTAAAGAGCAGGGGTACTATCACTCTCCACCTTTTTCTCTCCCTCTCTGCCACTGGCTAGACAGAGAAATTCAATTCCAGGTAGGAAACAGGAGAAAACCTTGAGAGTCACTTGCTGCCACTTAAATTTGGAACCCTATTTGGTGCCTTGTTTTCAGTTGAGTCCAACAAGAAGGGCAGATTAGAGAGTGATTAACACCCTGTAACCCCCAAAACTGCATAAATGACCTCTAAGCTTAGGGCCAGTCAGCATCTTCCTGCATGCCAAATTATCTCTACTTAATTATTCCTGTCTGACTGCTGTTTCAAAGGTACCACCAGAGTATGGACTTAAAAGAACTGCTAAGGGCTTCCCTGGTGGCGCAGTGGTTGAGAGTCCGCCTGCCGATGCAGGGGACACGGCACTTCTGTGTATTTACTCAACTGTTTTGAAAGTTTATGTTCACACGAAAACCTGGACATGAATGTTTATAGTAACTTTATTTATATTAACCAAAAACTGAAAGCAACCAAGGTGTCCTTTAGGTAAATGGAGAAACAAGCTGTGGTACAACCAAACAATGGAATGCCATTCAATGATTTAAAAAAATGAGTGATGAAGCCGCAAAAATACATGGATGACCCTTATGTGCTTATTGCCAAGTGAAAGGAAGCCAGTCTGAAAAGGCTACATAATGTATGATTCCAATTGTATGATGTTCTGGAAAAGGCAAAACTGTAGAGACAGTAAAAAAAAAAAAAAAAAAAAAAAAAAAAGAACTGCTAAGCTTTAGATCTGCATTTGAGAAACATCACTGTGGGTGCAATATGGAGAATACGGTGTAGGGAAGAAAAACTAGAGTTAAGTTAGGAGACTTTTACAATAATCTAGGCACTGAGATTATGGTTGCCTAGACTAGACTGGAAATAATGAAGAGAAGTGAATATCCTTTCCTAAGAGATTTAGAAGGCATTCTGTAACACTTACTATGGTCCCATTTTCACCGAGTTCTGTGCTGCTTTTTCTCATCCTAGTCATCCAACATTTCTCCCTTCTGAGAAACAGCTGGCTGATCCAGGAGACTGGCTCCTGGATCACAATCACAATATTGCAACCACAGAGCTATGAGCTACCTGTTTCCATGGTCTTGGAGAAGGTAGGAAAGCAGCTTTAACTAAACAACAAGAATAGAGCATTTCATACTAAAATTCAGTAGTTATTGCTCCTCTTGGAAACAGTATCTCTACACTATAGAGAAAGAAAGAAAGCTTTCATTCTTCAATAAGTCCCAACTACACTGTTGTTCACAAGGTGCCAAGACTCATCTTAAAAAACTAAGAAATGACTTTACAATCCACACACACAAAAAAAACTATTAGAACTAGTAAATGAGTTCATCAAGGTTACAGGATACAAGATAAATATGTATACAAGAGGTACAAACTTCTACGTATAAAATAAATAAGCTACAAGGATATAATGTACAGCACAGGGAATATAATCACTATTTTATAATAACTTTAAATGGAGTATATAATCTATAAAATTTTGAATCATTATGTTGCACACCTGCAACTAATATAATACTGTAAATCAACTAACCTCAATTTAAAATAATAATAGGGGCTTCCCTGGTGGCGCAGTGGTTGAGAGTCCGCCTGCCGATGCAGGGGACACGGGTTCGTGCCCTGGTCCGGGAGGATCCCACATGCTGCGGAACGGCTGGGCCCGTGAGCCATAGCCGCTAAGCCTGCGCGTCCGGAGCCTGTGCTCCGCAGCGGGAGAGGCCACAACAGTGAGAGGCCCGCATACCGCAAAAAAATAAAATAAAATAAATTAAAATAAAATAAAATAAAATAATAATAAAGAGAGAGAAAAAGAGATTAATATACAAAAGAAACAACTGGACTCCCAGTCCAATCCCAGCCACTACCCTGAGTAGACAGGAGACTACCCCTCTGCTACCTCGGGTTTTCTTTTTTCCCGATATACTGAATCAGAAGGACTATAAATTGGAAGACACAAGGCACAACTAAAGGCAAAAAAGAATAAGTGAAAGTCTGCATCCTGGTCAGTAAGATTTCCACTCCTCTTCCCACACTTAACTGCCAAAAATCTTGACAGCTATCTATGCCTATACCCTCTAGTTAGGAGATTGGAAAATTCTTCTCTGAAAAATCTGACATAAAAGAAAGGACCTGGGCTTCCCTGGTGGCGCAGTGGTTGAGAATCTGCCTGCCAATGCAGGGGACACGGGTTCGAGCCCTGGTCTGGAAAGATCCCACATGCCGTGGAGCAACTAGGCCCGTGAGCCACAACTACTGAGCCTGCGCATCTGGAGGCTGTGCTCCGCAACAAGAGAGGCCGCGATAGTGGGAGGCCCCCGCTCGCAGCAACTGGAGAAAGCCCTCGCACAGAAACGAAGACCCAACACAGCCATAAATAAATAAATAAATGATTTTTTTAAAAATAAGAAAGGACCTAAAGATACTGATATTCAGTGGTCCTTAACAAAATATCCCCTCCAGATCACCATGTAGTAAATCTCAATATCAACAAGCCCCATCCATGCACAGAAAGCTTCCAATCAGGTTTTTAGTGTCCTAATATTAAGTATGAGCAATCTAACAGAATAAAAGAGATAGAAGAAAGTTCAAACAAATTATTAATATTCTGAGAGAGATAAAAGAGAGTGTATTCTTGAAACAATAACAGGATATTACATTTTGTTTTAATTTAGAGCAACACTGTCCAAAAGAACTTTCTGTGATGAAATATTCCACATTTGCACTGTCCAATATGGTTATGTACCAGCTACATGTGGCCACAGATCACTCAAAATGTAGCTAATACAACTAAGGAACTGAATTTTAATTATACTTAATTTTAATTCAAGTAGCCACATGTGACTAGTGGATGCCATACTGTATAGCTCAGATTTAGAAAATGGAACACAGTTCTTGGATATTAAAAATGCAATAGCCAAAATGAAAATCTTAGCAGAATGAAATCTTCTAATCTTATATTAGAAGATAAAGTTGGCCAGGCACTGTCCCAAGCACTTTATAACATATTAACTCATCTAAAACACCAAGTGACAGAAAATAGGAAAGGAAAGGTAAGAAAATTACAAGATCAGTCCAGGAGATCCAATATTCAAATAATAGGAATTCCAGGAAAATGGCCAGAGGGAAAGGAGGGAAAGAAATTATCAAAGAAATAATTCAAGATAATTTCCCAATGAAGGATATGAAAGGCCCACTGAGTACCAGCACAATGGCTATAAAAAGACCTACTTCAAGCACACTTTTTTGAAAGTTCAGAATACCAGGATAAAGAAGAGATCCTAAAAACTTCCAGAGAGAAATAACAATCACATTAAAAAAAAATTACAAGTCAGAAGAGCATTAGATTTAACAGCAACACTGGAGCTTAGAAGGCAATAAAGCAATGTCTTCAAAATTCTGAGAAAAGGCAGTTCCAACCTAGAATTCTGTATTCAAGTAAATAATCATGTAAGTGTAAAGGTAGAATAGGGCCACTTTTAGACATGAAACTCTCAACAACAAAAAATTACATCCATGTGCCATGTCTCAAGGAGCCACTGAAAGAAGTGCTCTACCAAAACAAGGGCGTAAATCATCAAAGAAGCAGCAGAATCCAGGAAACAGAGCCTCCAACCCAGGAAAAGAGAATGATTCCCAGGACACTAGCAAAGAAAAATGCTAGGAAAACAGCTGCGTCACCAGCTTAGAGAGTCAGCAGTCCCCATTAGAGCTGGACAGAAACACCAAGACAGATGTTTCCAAAAATAAGGAACTGGGAGAATATTTGATGCATATAAGCTAACTGGAAGATTTACACTCATGGCAGACTTTGAAATGAATTCGTGACTAGTACACAGAGAACCAATTAAACAAAAAATGTTTAAAAAACAATTACCTCCAGAGAAAACAAAAGTTGTACCCAAAAAAATGGATTCATAATATATAAACAGCTCAACTATGAACAGGGTTTATATTGCCATAATAATGTAAATACTAAATGTTGGTCTAGCCCCCGCAAAAAGTTAAACTAAACCGTGAGTATTGGAGGAGAGGAACTATGGACATATAAAGGAGATGAAGGGGAGGAATTAAGAAGTAAAAGAAAACATTCAAAACAATTTAAGGTGGTTACAGCTCGAGAATGAGGGCAGGGGACTGCTCTTTTACAAAAAGCCTTGACATTTTAACTTTTTGTCACTTTGAAAATATCTAGTAGAAGACATTAAATTACCCAGACTAACTTTCAAAAACCGTGAGTGGGAATCTTTGGGCAGTACCATTAAACTTATTAAAATACATATTGTTTGACCCAATAATTCCACTTTCAGAAATACCAGTATAGGTGCAGAGACACAAGAATGTTCTCAAATATATTTGTAAAGGCAAAAAAAGAAAAGAGGAGGAACACAAATTTCCATCAATAAGTGAACGGCTAAGCAAACTATGATACATTCACACTATAAAACTTAGAGAGGTTAATAAAATAGGCCTATAAGCAGTGACATAACAGGATCTCAAAGATATACTGTTACATGAAAAGAAAGTCACAAAACAATATGTATAATATGAACCTATTTATGTCAAGGGAAAACAAGAACTTTAACAAAACGTATGACTGAGGATGTGTGTATGTGTGCATGTGTGTTTGTAAAAATACATTTAAAAAATGCTCTGGAGGGCTTCCCTGGTGGCGCAGTGGTTGAGAGTCCGCCTGCCGATGCAGGGGACACGGATTCGTGCCCCGGTCCGGGAGGATCCCACATGCCGCGGAGCAGCTGGGCCCATAAGCCATGGCCGCTGAGCCTGTGCTCCGCAACGGGAGAGGCCACAACAGTGAGAGGCCCACATACCGCAAAAAAAAAAAAAAGAAAAAAAAAATGCTCTGGAGACACCAAACTGTTGAAAGTGTGTCCGCTGTTCTACCAATTTGCAAAGAGGATTCTCCTACTCTGTGTTACGTACTCCACATCCAACATCTCAGTGAAACTTCACAAAAATTACAGTTATATAATTTTGCCCAGGTGAAAATCTAGTCAGAAGTTGATGCTTAGGACCTAAAGACAAGGTTTTGTTCAAAATGGAAAGAGGCTAATTAATATTTGTTGAGTTCATAGTTGGGCACTATGTTAAACACTTTACATTTAGGTTGAAAAAGTAAGATATTTCTATTTTACAGATGAGTATTCTGATTGAAAGGGGTTGAATAATTTGTCTAAGTTCATATGGCTAAATGAAAGACTGAGATGGAATTCAAAGCCCAGGTTTTCTTACTATGGCCAGATTGTGGGGGTCTATGTGATGACTGGGATACCTGCTGCAGGACCTTGCCCTGAGTTACTTGGAATCAGCTCCCCACTCTGCCATGACCTTCCAGGCTAAGAAAACCTACTGAGCTAAAACTGGACCCAACTCCTTAATCAGAACCTAGAGGAGCAGCCTGACCACTGAGTCACTTATATTTGTCTCAGAATTACAAAAACATCTCCTATGGCTATAGTAGACATCACTAAGGATCAGCACACTTTTCCAACTGAGTTTTGATGAGGCCTTAGAATCCTCTGCAACTTAGTATGAAAGGCAGCCACCATCAATCAGTCAGAGTTAGAACCAGAGCTGAAACTTATTTGCCACCTTCCCTCTTTTTTTTTCTTGGTTTGTATTTTCCTTTTTTTTGGCGGGGGGGGGGGGG
>NW_006797481.1:4572750-4576866 GCF_000442215.2 Lipotes vexillifer | reverse complement strand
CAGGTGTTATTTTTTTTGCTCCCCTTTCTTTTTTTTTTTTTTTTTTTTTTTTGTTTTTTTTTGGGGGGGGGGGGGGGGGGGATGGTCATTTTGCAGTCTACCACACCTGTCATTTTATTTTTTATTATTTATTGGCCATGCTGCACAGCATGTGGGAATCTTATTTCCCCCAACCAGGGATCAAACCCGTGCCCCCTGCATTGGAAGCACAGAGTCTTAACCACTGGACCGCCAGGGAAGTCCCCCTTGCCACCCTCGCTCGTCTCTGAACAGAGATGTTCATAGGAAGATCAGGAAAAGAATCTTAAAATGAAATAATGCTTTTGTTTAGAAAGGAGTGCTGGTATCGGTGCATTAACTTACCCCTAGCCTCCATCACTGATGAGATCAAGAACATTAACGCCTACCTACTTTCCATTATCACCACCTGCAGCCTAATTTCAGATCTCAGTACCTAACTTCGAGTCACTAACATTTCTCCTCTGTCTGCACCTGCATGATCCAGGAACTCAACTTTCCTCCCATTGCTGCCCTACCAAAAACCTCCCGTTTGCCTACAGAATGAAGATATTTAGCTTGGTATTCAAGACCTTTCTTAATCAGGCTACTTTTCTAGCCTCATCTTTCACCTCTACTCAAGGCGCGCTCCCGCCCCACCTCCTTTCACTCCATTTCATTTTATTCCCTCTCCCCTCCCATTCCTCTACGGGCTGCCTTTGCTCACCCCTCTGGGCTTGGTCCCCATAGCATCAACTGACATCTGGGATGGAAACATTAAACTTGCATTTAGCTCTTCCCTGGAACGAACAAAGTCTGACCCTAAGTAAAATGGGCTAGATGAACTTCCCTACGGACCACCTATCTAACCGACGGCAGTCTTACTAACAAATGGGGAAAAAGGAAAACAAAGCAAAACCCAGACACTCACTGTTAGGCACCTTTAGCAAACTCCTCATTCCTGCCTCTCTCCTTCCAAGAGGGAGTGGGCCCACGACTCGGGCCCAGCCTGTGTTGCTGCTCAGAACCCAGAGCGTTGTTCTGGAGGATGGAAAGAAAGATGGCGTCCGGCTTACCTCCCTCTCCTTTCTCACGAGCTGAGCAGCTGGGTGGAAGCGGGGGCTCCACGGGTGGCGGCCGCACCTCCTCATGCCAGTTCCTGCTGCTCCACAGCCCTGGTCACTGCTGACCTCTTCAGAGCCCGACCTCCGAGGAGGGCGTTTCCATTCATTATTTCTGCCCGTGCTGGGCAAGAGGGCGCCACAGTCAGGCTCAGCTGAGGTCAAGGCCTGGAGCCAAAGCGTCAAACCAGGTCCAACTCTCCACCTTCCTGGCAGCTGGCACCGCATGCGAGTGTGTCCTGGGCCCGTCGACTGGCAAGAGCAGCAAGGGGTGAGGAGTGAGACGTGAGGTCTTGGCAGATAGACAAGAAGCCCAGAGACGCGGTAAGCTCTTCACGCCCTCCCGCCGCGGAGAAGCGGCGCCTACTGCTTCCGGCAGGCTCGCGCGGAGGGCGCATGCTCCGTGATTTTCCTGCCCTCTGGCCTTCCTGCCTTCCGTTCCAAAGCCTCCTCTGGAGCCCGTAGCTGCCACCACAGCCTTGAGGCCAACTCTGCCCCAGCCCCTTCTTGGGTTTAAGCTCCTCATCTCATTCCCTTCCAGACGCAAGGAAAGTAGTTTCAAATTTGATTACTTTCCGTCACTTCCATCTGATTACTAAGATCTGTTGATTTTACCTCAGAAAATACCTTGAACCCATCCTTTCTTCTCCATTTCTTCTGCTACTGCACCAACTGACACCACCACCAGCACCACCGTCATCCTCTTGTCACTTTTGCAGTGAACTCACCGACTGACATGTGCCTCAGAATCCGTGTGCTCCTCTTCCCACACCACTTCCCCTGGGGTCTCCCCCAACTGCCAAAAGATCTTTCAAAATACAGACCTGCAGGCTTCCCTGGTGGCGCAGTGGTTGGGAGTCCGCCTGCCGATGCAGGGGACACGGGTTTGTGCCCCGGTCCGGGAAGATCCTACATGCCGCGGAGCGGCTGGGCCCGTGAGCCATGGCCGCTGAGCCTGCGCGTCCGGAGCCTGTGCTCCGCAACGGGAGAGGCCACAGCAGTGAGAGGCCCGCGTACGGCTAAAACAAACAAACAAACAAACAAAAAACAGACGTGCAACTCACGGATATAGAGGACAAACTAGTGGCTGTGGGCAGGGTGTGGGGGGGAATATGGGGGGGTACAGAGAGGCTCAAGGTGTAAGAGAGGCTCAAGGGTGTGTTGTACAACACAGGGAATATAGTCAATATTTCGTAATAACTGTAAGTGGAAAATAAATTTGTATTAAAATCTTTTTAATTAAAAAAAAAGTAAAGAGAAAAAAAGGAACAAAATACAGACCTGCAATGATAGAGAAAAGCCATGGGGAAACAGGATAAATAGAACTTCAGGGAGTTGGGAAGATGGGAAGATGGGATGCCCTTCAAAACTATCCAAAGTTGGAGTGCAGAGGATCAGGCTTATCCCCAGGTCTCTCCGTTATTGGAAGCCACCCTGGGAAATTAGGGGTGACCTCGGACAAGGTAGTTCTCTTCAGCTGAGGCAACTCCCAAAAAAGACTGACAACTGAGGGCTGTCTGACAACTGACAGCTGAAGGCCGTCCGCCAAGTCATTTAAATAATAATTTATCATTTTTAGTCGAAAGTGCTGTTCTTACTGATGGCTGTGGTATCCATTCTAAAGGCAGGGAGAGTAAACTCCATTATGACTGGCTCAACCACAATTCCAAGTCCTTCCTTGAGTAAGGACTTAAGGCTAACCCCCTCACTCTACAGATGGGGAAATTAAGGCCCTGAGAGAGTTTCAGACCATCAGCTACCACATTGACACAGTCTTATAATAAATAGCTAATATTTGAATGTTGATACTAGGTTGTACCCGATGCTTTAATGCCTTATCTAATTAACTACTCATGAAAATTCTATGAGGTAGCTACCATTATTATCTTCATTTGACACATGTAGAAACAGGCTTAAAGCAGGCAGCTGGGTAATTGTCCAAGATTACACAGCTATTAAGTGGTGGGTCTAGGATTTGAACCCATGTCACTGTGACTGGAGAGTCCGTAACTAGTAACCTCAAAGATTAATTACTTTTTCTTAGTGGAGCAAACCATCATCCTGGGCCTTGTGAGATACTGAGGAACATGTGTGTGTGTGAGCTGCTGTTATTTCTAGGAATGGATACAATACTACCACATAAAGCACAACATAAGTTTTCTGTTTTCAGGGTAAGAAGATAAGCAAATATGCTTCTAGACAGAAAATAAGTTTCATATCAACTAAATAAACCAGAGAATATGAAAGTAATTTTCAGCTTCCATGTCCATTCCATGCCAGTTCCTCTGGACCTGGTGGCCTTGCTCCTTCCACAACTCTGATGCCTCTCCAACAGACACCTTCAGTTGCCACCAAGAAAAGAGTGCACCTGAGTGTCTTTCAGTGAATATGGAGGACTCTCTTCTTGCCCCCCCCCAAACTCCCAGGTCTAAAGGGGAGCATCTGGTCCAGCAAGATGGTCCCAGTTAGGGTGATAAAAGACCTTCCCTTAGACCTGAGAAACCACCAAAATCTATCCATCTTCCTCTCCTGCTTCATCAAAGTGAAACCTATTAAAGTAAAAAGACTGATATGTAAGGATTTCCCAATGTAGAAATGGTGTTAAATTACAGTAGTATTATGTGATCCAAGAAACTTGTGTCAGAAAATGTGGATTAATTTGTTTAACAAACATGCATTGTATTCCTACCAAACTCCAGGTCCCAGGCCAGATGCTGGAGGTTGCAGTGTCTTGGGAGTTTGCCATTCAGTACAGTAGTTCTCAGATGTTAGTGTGGATAAGAATCACTTGGGAAACTTGTTAATAATGCACACTCCTGAACCCCACCCCAAGAGTTTCTGATTCATCAGGTGGGGCTGAGGTTTAGGAATCTGCATTTTGACTAGTTCCCAAGTGAATCTGTAGCAGGTGGTTTTCATTTGTATCTTGAGAAACCCTGACTTAGTAGACAGCTCTGATCAGGTGTTTGATTTAAGTCACTTAAACTCAGGACTGCAG
>NW_006797481.1:4570218-4572740 GCF_000442215.2 Lipotes vexillifer | reverse complement strand
GAGATCGGAAGATACCTGATTTCTAATGCTTTCAAGAAGCCTTAGAAGGACTTCCTGGAGTGGTTTTCTGTGAAAAAAAACATCACACCAATATGACACCACTTCTTTTCAGACAGGAGAAAGCCATTGTGTCATGACGTGGCCCAAGAGGAGAAGTTGAAAGAGTTTCACTGGAACAATTCAAGAAGTGTGCGCGCGCGCGTGCGTGCATGCGCATGTGTGTGTGTAAAAATTCATTGACAGTATACTTAAGCTTTGTGTACTTTACCATATGCATATTTACTATATGAATGTTATTCCTCAATTGAAAAAAATTTTTTTTAGAAAGTGTAAGGTAAAGAGGGTAAGGAGGTTTACAGATGTCATTCTAGAGGAAAGTAGGGGGAAGTAGTTGGGTACTGGCAGGAAAGAAAACAGGAAGAAGGGAGAAATTCAGACCTCTTGATGAAGGCACCAAGTAAATCCTCAGCAGCTGGTGTAGTAAACAGAGGCCTGGAAATAGGAGTTGGCAGATGTGGAAGCAAATAGGCTAAAGAGTTCGATTAACCGTGAGCCAGACACTTTGAACACAAAAGGAAGGAGAGAAGGTAGGGAGGGAAAGGGAAGAAAGAAGGGAGTGAGAGAAGGAGAGACAGGAGAGGGAGGGAGAGAAGGAGGAAGAAAAAGAAAGAAGAGGGCCCTGACCCTAGGGGGAGCTTATAGTCTTATGGCTCTGATTACTGGCCCTTGGCAAGTTATTTGAGTGCTCCAAGCCTGTATGTGGCTCTCTTCCAGTTTTTTTTTTTTTTTTTTTTTTTTTGCGGTACGCGGGCCTCTCACTGTGTGGCCTCTCCCGTTGCGGAGCACAGGCTCCGGACACGCAGGCTCAGCAGCAATGGCTCACGGGCCTAGCCGTTCCGCGGCACGTGGGATCTTCCCGGACCGGGGCACGAACCCGTGTCCCCTGCATCAGCAGGCGGACTCTCAACCACTGCACCACCAGGGAAGCCCTGTATGTGGCTCTCTAAAATGAGGCTGGACCTCTGAAAGTAAGGAGTAATAGAGATGGTGTATGCAAAAGGCTGTAAACTATAAAGGGCCGCTAAATGCTGCTTCTTACGAACAGATTCTGGCTCAGAGTTAGGCCAACTGCAAGCATGGATATGAGCACACGTCCAGTTCCGGAGTGACTTCCCTCATCTTTGGCACACCTGACCGCCAGACTCACAGGAGTTTGGTGAGAGGTTTCTTCGTTTTTTTCTTTTTCTCCTCTGCTCTGAGCTAACTTGGATATTGCTTTGTGCAGGCCTGAGCGTGAGATTCCCTTCAGTACCCCTACCTCCAGCTGTTCTCCATGACCCCAGAAGTCCCTTCCACCTTCTCGTAGAAGGGGCCAGTTGTTCTCATAGACGTCACCTGCCTCCTCCCTGGCCTGTGAGTCACTAGTTGGAAGCCAGAGGCCTCACTAGAAGCCTCCAGGGACCAAAGCAACTTGCTGAAGGCCCTTGGGGAAGGAGAGGAAACAGGACGGGCACTAAAATGAAATAAAGTGTCTATAAATGTTTTTTAATTAAAATTGTAATTCTTGTTCTATGCAGAAGAGTCGAGGAAGAACTCCACTCCAAGTGGCAGGTGAAAAGCTCAGCAGCTCTCCCAAAGCCAGGGAGGGGAAGGGAGGTGAGAGCAGAGAGGAGATGGGTTAGCTTGTTCTTTCTTCTTTTAGGGATAAGAAAGCATAAAGGAGAAAGGCGGGGGTGGGGTGGGGGGCTGCTGAGGGACCTGCTTGCTGACACCCCAGGCTGAGGCTCCTGGGGGAGGGGGCTGAGCTTCCTGGGGACCCTGAAGCTGCGATTTTGTGCTTTCCTTTGTTCTATAAAATGATGCCACCTTCTCACTCCCTTCTTTCCCCTTGCTGGCCTCAGCCACCAGCCATGAATCTGCAGCAAGAGCCACCCACGCATCGGCCTTGGGGCCACCCGGGCAGACGGAGGAATCCAAAAGCGGGGAGAAAGAGAGAGACACTGGAAGTCTCCAGGTGGAGAAAAAGGAAGAAGGGAGAGAGCCGGACTGTGGAAAAGCGATGGAAAAGGAGAGAAACAAGGGGGTGGAGACTGGGACCCCACCAGAGGAGAGGGGTCCTTAGAGGGAACGCAAAGGGTAGACGGAACGGGTAGAGGAGGGAAAGTGGTGGCGGGGGTCGGGGGGGGCGGGAGGGGGGGGTAGCGACTTTGAGAAACAAAAATGAACTGTCTGGGCTTTGCGGCTGCTCTTATCTCTCAGAACTCTGAGCCGTCGGCAAGGGTCCTAAACTCGGTAGGGCCCATCGCACACTCAGCTCAGGAACTCCGCTGCGCACACCGTGCCGCCGCCTCATTTCGGATGACTCAAGCTCGCGGTTTAGGCCCAGTGCACGCGTGGGGGGCCGAAGGGCCTGGCCTGTGCGGGTGTCTCCAAGAGAACTGTGAGCCCCCATGCCCCCCAGGGGTTCAGGCGCCACGAAGAGGGGACTGGAGCTGCCGCGCCCGCCGCTCAGCTTTAGAAGA
>NW_006797481.1:4562383-4567876 GCF_000442215.2 Lipotes vexillifer | reverse complement strand
GGGGTGTGTAGCGACTTTGAGAAACAAAAATGAACTGTCTGGGCTTTGCGGCTGCTCTTATCTCTCAGAACTCTGAGCCGTCGGCAAGGGTCCTAAACTCGGTAGGGCCCATCGCACACTCAGCTCAGGAACTCCGCTGCGCACACCGTGCCGCCGCCTCATTTCGGATGACTCAAGCTCGCGGTTTAGGCCCAGTGCACGCGTGGGGGGCCGAAGGGCCTGGCCTGTGCGGGTGTCTCCAAGAGAACTGTGAGCCCCCATGCCCCCCAGGGGTTCAGGCGCCACGAAGAGGGGACTGGAGCTGCCGCGCCCGCCGCTCAGCTTTAGAAGAGCGCGCCCTGGAGTACCGTCCCCAGCCCTCCTAGCTTCCCCAGATTTCTGTTTGCAAAATCTGCATCCGTCACCACTGTGTATGTTGTATGTACTGGGGTGGGGTGGGGTGGGGTGGGGTGGGGTGGGGGGAGAGGTCTCTGCAGGAGTTAATAGCTATTTTATTCTCTTGCTCCTTCAAAGTTTCTCTTTGACAGCGAAGAGACTTATTATAAGTCAGAAGAAAGGAAAAGCTTCCCTGTTCTGGGCCCTGTGATTGCACAAATCCAAAATACTGCCGGCGTGGAGACTGCGGCTGGAAAACTCTAGAAGCTGGGGGCGTTATTAGGCAGGAGCTCTAGGGTTTCCGGAGACAAATTCCTAAATAAACCAAGAAACACCAAGTGGAAGATCTAGGAGGGAGGGCCTGATGGTCCGACACCGCTGGGACAGAGAGCCAGAGAGTGAAAGGAAGCAGAACAAACATTGTCGGCAGGCGCCTCTGTCTCCCAGACCGAAACCCTCCCCAAACCTCATCCCAAGCGCTCTCGGTACCAGTGGCAGGGCCCGGCACTGCCGGGGCTGCCACCCTCTGCCTCAGGAGTCCCCACTCGGAGACTGATCACTTGCTGGCTCTTCTTTCTTCTTCTTTTTTGTTTTTTTAATCCTTCAAATACAAGACAAAAATACACCTCATTTATCATCATAGATATATATATTTCACTCTCACCACATAAATACAAAACATCCAAATATCCAAAACATTCAGAACAAAGTTAGTAGCCAGGATTCAGTGACACCTACCCGCGTTTGAATCGTTCATTATTTTCTTCACTATTTGCCTAAGGAAAAAAAAGAGAGAGAGAGAAAGAAAAGAAAAAGGAAAAAAAGCTTCCGATGTAAATAATTTACAATAAAATTACTATTTTTAAAATGCTCTGCGCTCGCTTCGGATGGAGGAATACATTCTAGACACTGCGGCACCTCGCCGCCTGGGTCTGTGGTTTTGGTTAAAATGCGGGTCGCCGTGGCTGTGCGGTTAGGGCGTGAGGCTGCGACAGCGTTGCGGTCCGGGTTTCTGACTTGGGACCGTCGAAACCCTGGGGGTGTTTTAGGGGAGGCGGTGGAGAGGGATGCCTTTCACATCCACGCAGGGAACTGATCGGGATATGGAGACTACCGACAGAGGAGGCCGGGCCGCCCTGATGTCCCCGGCTGCGTCCCTGCTTCCCCTCCGCAAAGAACTCTGAAATCGGGACGTTTCCTGCGTGCTGGGAGGGTTTTGTGAATCCGGGCAGAGGGTGAGAGGAGGCAAAGGGCACTGATCTGTTTCCAAACCTTGCAACTCTGCCCGGAGCCAAGGGTCCGGGAACAAGGGAGACGGTGGGGAGAAGCGCCAGCGTCCGGGAGCTGCCGCCAGCTGCACAGCTCTCTCTCCTGGAGGAGCGTGAAGCTGTCGGCCACCTCCCGGCGCAGCCTCGGAAAAGATTCTGAATTTTCTTTCATTTAGCAGCATAGGCTTTTCTTTTGCTTTTCCCTTTTAAATTCTTGTTTTAAGTCATAACACCCAGAACTTTAATTTTGTATTGCCCTGGGACGCATTTTGTATCCTGTGTTTTCTTACGCCTTCTAAACTCCATCGTTATGAGTATTTAAAAACTGGTTCCACTCCATTTGGTTTTGTGTGGTAGTTCTTACTCTCCTTTTATTGCTGATGAGATCAAATTTATTACCGCCGCTGCCCATCACGATGTTTGGTTTATTGTCTCCTGGGGTCGGGGGGTGGTTGTGATTGGAGTTTCTTTAAAGGGGAGAAAATTCGGCAGGATTTGTCCAGCCAGGAAGCTGCGTGTGCACCGGCTCTCTCGAGAAGTCCGCAAAGTGGGGCCCAGGGGCTTCTGAAAGCCCTGGTTTCTCTGGCGAGAGGAAGGAACGTCCTCCTTTTCGGTCTAATGAAATCTGTCAGCCTTTTCAGCTGGGGTCTGCTCGCAGCTTCCTTTTTCAGATATCCATAAGAATAATCAACGGCAGCAGTGGCTCGATCTAGAGCAGATGTCCTGTGCTCCGGACTTAGAACCAGACTTTACCCTCCAGGGCCAGGCACTGGTTGGGGCATCAGGTTGGCTAACTCGGGCTTTTCCCCCAATTCTTTGGATTCTCCTGGATTCAGAAGGAAGTTGGGGGCGAAGGATGGGTGTGGGAGGACACAGAGGAACAGTAGGGGGAAAAATAGCCCAAATGGGGTAATATTGGTAGCAGAGCCTGGTGGGGAAGGAGAGCTGTCAGAGGCCTCTTGGGAGCCGGGAGCCCAGCGCAGGGGCCCCGGGTGCCTAATGCGCGTGAGTCCATAAATATCACCACGATAGATACTGTAAATATAAATACAGGAAAACACTTAAGATCAGTCCAGCGCTTTTTTCTCGGCCCCTTCTTTATTGTTGGTCCGGGAGTAAGGCTCGAAGGCCGAGGAGCTCAGGTATCGGGCGGAGAGTTCTTGCAAATTCCCGGCCAGCGAACCGGCCATTGTCAACGGGGTGGAGGAGAGGCGGCTGGCGACGGACCCGAGCAGCGAGGGCACGGGCAGGCTGAAGAGGCCGTGGCCGGCGGCCGGCGCGCCCGCGTGCAGGCCCCCTGGCCCGGTGGGCCCGGGGCCCGGAGCGCCTCCCACGGCCGGCGGGTGCGGGGACGCGGCGCCTGCGGGACCCGGGGCGGCGGCGGCGGCTGCCGAGCCCGCGGCAGAGCCCGCGCCCAGGGCCGGCAGGCTGGGCCCGCGTAGCGCCGAGCCGAGTGCGCCTGTGGCGCAGGGCGGCAGCAGCGCAGGCAGGCCGGGCGGCGACAGCAGGCGGCCCTGCTCCAGCAGCCGCAGCACGCTGCACGTGGCCGCCGTCTCCGACACCACCGAGCGCAGCTCCGAGTCCTTGCCTTGGTCCTTCTTCTGCTTCGTGCGCCGGTTCTGGAACCAGACCTTCACCTGCGCGCCGGGCGCAGGGAGGGTGGGAGAGAGGGGCAGAGGGAGACGGGCGTCAAGGGGAGCGGGCTCCCGGAGCGCGAGGGCTCCAGGGGGCCCTCCCCCAACTCCAGCCAAAGCCCCAGTCCCAGCCCGAAGAAGTTGGGCCGGGAGCTGCGGGGCGGGTGGGCGGGGCGCCAAGACGGGGACACAGCTCCCGTACGCTGCGCTTCCGGGTCATGGAAGCAGGCCTAGGCCAGCCCGGGTTACAAATAACAAAGAAATAAAAATGTCCACGACCCTAACTGGAAGGAAGACCAGAAGCTATTTCACTGGGCCGCCGCACTACCCGCAGCGGGACTATGGATCAGTGCTGCGGAAAAGCCCGCGTTTCCAGGAGAAGGTGTAAGGCCTAAAGGATGCGGTTCGGGAAGTGGGAAGTGAGGGTGAATGGGGAGAAGAGTGGCCCAAGGGGCTCGAATTTAGCCCCAGAGCACTACTCCTGTTGAAGGCTGCAAGAGGCTACTTCCTGCTTGTTAGGGTCAGATTGACTATCAACTAGCAGCAAGCAGGCTATAGACTGAGTAATTGGTGCAGGATGAACTTTACAGGCCAAGCTTTCTCTACCTCCTCACCACCAGGTGGATCGAAAGGCCTGAGTGATACCCTTAATTTATAACTCAGCTGCTCTCCATCATGAGCTTTGGAGTCATGGGAGGAAGTCAGTAGGCTGGAGTGGACTAAATTCTCTCCGTCAACCTCCCCTCTTACTTCCTGTTCTCCCTTTGCCCCTCTTCAGGCCTAGTTGGTGGCCCAGAATGGAGTTTGGCACCTCTAGGGAAAGGTTATTCTGTCTAGGTTTCGTAAACTAAGAGGGACGGTGGCAGAGAGAATAGGGAAAAAGCTACCATGCCAACTCAAATTCGAACATCCAGTATGTTCTGTCCTTGGTTCTCAGCTTTCTGCCCAGATCCCATACCTAAAATGCTCCCCACCCACTTCAGGGCTGTGCACAGGTCAAGGGACTGGTCCTCAGAAAGAAATATGCCTTACGTAGGCCAAGCTGGTACCATGCCCTGGGGAGGCCCTAAATGATCCCCACAACACAAACCTCTCAGGCCGTAAAGTGCTCCTGGGCCCAGAGTTCACACAGCCAGCTCCAGTAGCATCATATGGATTTCATGTAAAGGAGAAGACCTCAAGCACGATTGTCAGTGCTGGCTCCCAAGGCCCCAGATCTGCTTCCCATCCCATACCTCACACATCACTGGCACTTAAGACAGGGTCTCCTAGGTGCCCACAGTGGGTGCTCAGGGCTGGGAATGGGGCTGAGTCCAGCTCAAGACCAGGGAAAGCCTTAAGCATTGGGGCAGCCTGGTCTGCAAAGGCAGATCTCTGGAATATGCAACTTTTTGATCCCTAGTTGTCACCCACGCTCTGGAACAGGGGGCTTTGGCCTTAGCCCCATTCTTGCTGAATGGGCCTGGGTGCTGTGTAAGGCTAGGGATCTCCAGAGGGGGTGTGCCTGGAAGTCTGGCCAAAATGTTGTGGCCCAAACAGGGGCAAACATCGGTTCCTCCAAGAGCAGAGACAAGCAGAGGATTCTCAAGACTGGGGTCCAGAAAGAAATCCAAAAGGATAGGATTTGGGGCCTCCTGGGCTAGAGGTCAGGAAGATTTGGGGTGGAGGGGGAAAGGGATGGCTCAGGAAAGGGAGAAAGCCTTCGCCCTTTCTTCCCCATCCTCCTTATCTTCTCTGCCTCACCTGGGAAGCTCTATCCAGAGTCAAGCTAGGTGGTGAGGAAGAGCTGGCTGGGGGTGAAGGGGAAGGAGGCTGATGCTGAGCTGTGTGCAGCCTGGCCGCTGAGTACCTGGGTCTCCGAGAGGTTGAGCTGCCGAGCGAGCTCGGTTCTCTCCCGGCCCACCACGTACTGGCAGCGCTGGAACTCCATCTCCAGCCGGTAGAGCTGCTCTGCAGTGAAGGAAGTGCGCGTCCTCTTGGGCCGATCCAGGTCCAGGCCCTTGGGCAGGATGATCTCTCGGATTGACCCTTTGGCATCTGGGGAAGGGGAAATAATCAGACACAAGAACCCTCCTGCCTTCCTCCACCTCCCCTGGCCCGAGCTGGCTTCTGAGACACAGTCACCAGCAGCCAGCAGTCCGGAGGTGGGAAGTCGGGCTGGTGGGCCTGCAGCCACAGCCGGGGAGCAAGGACGCTGTATGTGCTTGGGAGGGGTG
>NW_006797481.1:4559568-4562373 GCF_000442215.2 Lipotes vexillifer | reverse complement strand
GGGTGGGGGTGGGGGTGGGGGGACTAATTCCACACAGCTGATGGGAAGGGGAATCGGACTTGGCCTTTGTAGAGCCCTCCGAACAGGGGAGAAAGAAAAAATCAATTCCAAATCGGCTGACGTTCCTTTTGGTCTGGGGGCCTCGGCTGCGTGGACTGGGTCCCCTGTGGCTTGAGGGTCCCCGCACTGACCGGCTCAGATCCTGCCGGCCCCAGCTCTGGTGCATGTTGACCAGACCGCACTCCGGCGGTTCCCACCCCCATCCCGGGGTCTCCTTCCCTCCCGAACCAGGGCGGCGGAAGGAGGAGGGACCGAGTCGGAGACGGCAGGGCCTGGCGATCAGTTGGTGGGGGCGGCGCCGGGCCGGGGCCGGGCCTCACCACCGCCGCCGCCGGAGCCGACCGCACGCCGCGCAGCAGAGCGGGGTCGAGGCCAGCACTAAAGCGGCATCCGCGGCCTGGCAACCCAGCCTGGCTGCTTCTCCCGGCGGCGGCGGCCAGGCCCGAGCGCAGCGCCGGGCCCCTTGGCCCAGCGCGCCAACTGGCCTGGCCGTAGCCGGCGGTCCGCGGATGTTCTCCAGCGCCCGCGGCCCCCTCGGATGCGCTCAACTCGCCAAGGTGCGCTAACAGGTCCTCCAGAGTTTCCGGCTTCTTTCCCTGGTCGGAGGCCGCAGCCTGGATCCTGGGCCCTCCCGCACAGTCCCTCGGCTCCCCCAGCAGCCAAACCGGCAGGGCCTCTCGAGGCTTGAAAGGATCGAAGCTCCTGGAGAGCGCGCGTCCCAGGTGGGAATCCCCAGCGGCTGGCCGCACCCGGGACGGGGAGGGCCAGCAACTTTCTCCTAAGTCCCAGGAGGCAGACCCACCCGGCCTGCCGGGGTCGGTGGCGGCGCGCACCTCGAGCCCCTGAGTCGCCCCTAAAGAACGCCCCCCGCAGCCCTGCCCCATTCCTACCTCGGACCAGGATCCGGCGGCAGTAATCCGGATCCGCGGTTGAATTGGATTTACTTTTGTTACAATCTTCCGCGGCGCCAGACGCAGAGAAGGCGCCCTGCGGTTCCTTGAGGAAGGCGGCAGGGAGGTTCCCCTCCGCGCCCGTGCTCTCCCGGCTCTCCTTGTGCGCGTTCTTCGAGACCCGGGCAGCCTCTGCGTCCGAGTGGCACCGAACGTCCATTTTGTCTCGTTTCCCGAACATAGGAGAGGCAAGAGTAACAAAACAAAAAAGAAAAAAGAAAAAAAAGGGGGGTGGGGGGGGAGGAAAAAAGCAGACGGGGGACAAAACCGCTACAGTGCAGCCCCTACGCTCGGTCCGGAGAGAGGCAAGCGGCAAGAATGAATGCCCCCGCGGGGCGGCTGCGGCGGGCGCGGGCAGGTCAGCGGCGACCGCCGAGTGGCGCGCTCGCGGAGAGGCGGCGGGTCTGGTCGAGGATCCCGGTGGAGCAGCGGCGAAGCCGCCTCGTCAGCGCCCGCGTCCTCTGAGCACGTCCACTGTCCCCAGCCTGGCGATCAGGTAGCGAGCAGCGCAACTCCGAATTGCTGCGGCTCCCGCCTATTACTGAGACTGCGAGTAGCAGTTGTCCGACACCCGGGGGGACGCACACTCGCTGTTGCAATTGATTACGGGTAATTTCGCAGCCTCCACGTTTCGGCTACCTCATGAATACACTAAATTGTTTGGATAATATATCAGACCGTAATGGATGGTTTCTGTCCTTGTCCCCAATCAAGTAGGGGTTTAGCCAGTGAATAAACGGAAATGATTGGTCTTGCTTTCAGGAAACACACAATCAAAGACCCACACTTCCAGAAAAACTTTTGACAAGATTCATCCTGAATTGTTAGTACCGTTAGCAGGCATTATTAACTTTCCCTATGCCTTTGACCCTCCTGCTCACACACTGGCTAGAGGGGTTTTCTCCACACTCGACAGATAGAGCTGAATGAGGATGGAGGGGGGAAGAAAAACAAAAAACAAAAACCCTTACACACCCTGCTGCAGAAGAAAGCAGTCGCCTCTAGGAGGGGAAAAAGGAGTGGGGGGGGAGAAAAAGCTTTCCCCAAAAGTACTTTCCCCACCCTCTAAAAAGCCAAGCTTTCGTCCCAAACAGCTCCTTAACACACCTCGACGCTGACAGCCATCTTAAACTGCCACCTCTCTTCATTTAGTTCCAGTTGGATTTTTTCATGCCTGCACCTCCAGCAGCCCTGAGGCAGCCCATTCAAAGGGCAGCTTTGTACTCAGAGAGTCCAGCAGGAGAGAGAGGGGGAGAGGGAGAGAGAGCCGAGAAAATCTGAACTGTGAGATCTGCTTAAAAAAAAAAAAAGTTTTCCCCTAGCTATTTCATTGTCTCTGCTACAATATCTTTGAGAAAAGCAACAGCCAGTAATCCAATAAGAGCATTGATTAGGCCACAATGATTCAATTCAAGCGCATGGCCTTGTGCAAGGAGCATGCTCCAGCCCTTCTCGTCACCTTGCCGGGGCAGAAGCCCTCTCCACGCCGCTCTCCCCATTCATTCCTTTATGGGAAATGCGGAGCAAAAGGAGTGAAAGATGGCAATTATCTAATTGGACTATTAACAAACAGTCCTCTGAGTGCGGCGGTCTGGCGTGGCTCCTGGGCGGGGGAAGGGCCGTGTTCCCTGCCCTCATTCACAAAGAGTGCAGGGGCCGGGGAGGAAAGGGGGCTTTTTAAAGGGCGTGGGGAGTGGGGCGGGGGTGGGGGAAGACGAGAGGTGGGAGGTTTGGCTGAGAATTTTTCCACACAATTCCAAGAATGGGGGCGGAGGCGGGCGGGGAAGGGGAAGGG